>NC_041380.1:99234457-99340378 GCF_002162155.2 Triticum dicoccoides
GGGCAATTCAAGAAGTTTACCACATAATCTTCTTCATAAGCATTGCCTTTATTCTACATTTTGTTAAGAGTAAATATAGATGTGATAATATAAGAAAAAATGGAGAATATTTAAGATAACATGAAGAGTGATGCTACATAACCAAGTAGCTATAAATGTAAGTACATCGACACAGGCAAAAGACACAGCCACGAGCAATGCAGAGCTAAACTTCTTCAGTACCATCTGTGTTATCCAACCTTATGGTAAGAGTAAATATAGATCTGATCTGTAGAAAATGGAGGGCAAAGGAAAATAAGCTGTAGAGTGATGGTACATGAACAACTAGCTATCAATATAAGTACATTGATAAAGGACAGCAGGTACTTACAAGAACAATGCAGAGCTAAAAAAATTCATTTGGATTGGATATATTCTACACTAATGTAACCGTTCATACAGATCAGATAATTCGGAGTGAACAATTGATAAGCAAGCTATCATGCCTACTGCTGTCACATAATGAACCAGGTATGAATGCAAGTACAGTGATACAGGACAACAAGTACTAACAAAAGCAAAGTAGTGGGCAGCTGTCGGATTTCGGGTTTCGGCAGACCCTTGAGGTTCGAACACTAGGGTGCGTGTGGAGATCTCTCCCCTACCGATATACGTCCGATCCTCTCGTGTGAACTAAGATGAAAATGATGAACAACACAAGAGACACGAGGTTTATACTGGTTCGGGCCACTGTTGTGGTGTAATACCCTACTCCAGTGTGTGGTGTGGTGGATTGCCTCTGGGGCTGATGATGGACAGTAGAAGGGAAGAACAGTCCCGCGAGGGGTGTTCTTGAGCTGGTGTGGTGTGTTCTACTTAGTCTCTACTGGGCTTTCTCTCTCTCAGCTAGGGTTCTACCAGATCTCTCCCTCCCTTCCCTCCTTTTTTCTCCCTTGTGCAGGCTAGCTCTATTTATAGAGGCCCTGGGCCTCTCCCCGAATAATTGAGAGGGAAGGGCACCAACAATTGGCCATTTTGAAGGGGAACATCTGGTACAAGTTATCCTGACCAAAGGTGGTCTTCAGCTGCCAAAAGCACAGGTGATGACGCCGTCTTGGGCTCCACGGTGACCTCCGTCCGGCCGTCTGGCTGGTCTTGGTCTCGTTGCACCAGAATGGTAACCTTTGCCTGATACCTTGGCCTGTACTTGCCCCCTTTGCACCAAAGGGGAAACAAGGACCCTGCGCAGGCCGACGCCTGCCTAGCGCTCGCCTGGCCTTGATCCTCACGGCTTGCGTCATGGGATCCTCGCGAGGTACCCTTGCATTGATCTCTCCGCCTCCTCGTGAGCCTGCCTGATGAGGCCGCTCTCTTGAGAAAGCTTCTTATCGTTGCCCCGCGAGGCTTGGCCCCTCGCGAGGGTCTTGAGCTTGCGCTGATGAAGACGGGCCGCACTGGCCCCCCACCTGAGCCACGCCGCAGGCCGCAGGCAGGCAAGTCTGGGGACCCCCGTTCCGAGAACGCCGATAGTAGCCCCCAGGCCCAAGGCGCGCACGGACTTGGCTTAGCAGAGAAGCGAAAGGGGCAAGCACAAAGCGTCACAGCCCTAACAGCCTGCGGCCTTGGGCGCCGCGTGGCGGTCGATTGGACGTGGGCGTCTGTGCCTCCTACAATGCCTCGGTAACCGCACGACTCGACGAGTCCCGGCATGCAGAGATATGGGTCATGATTACCTGAGGTCATGGTGCTCGGCGGTTGGCCTTCCCCGGCTATAAGTACGGGGCCGTGTGGGCTCTGCCAGTTCACCCCTTTCCTTTACTCCTCCTCTTCTTCTTCCTCATCCTTGCTTCCTCTTGCACCAATGGCACCGATCCGCCGGTTTTCAGCCGAGGAGAAGGGAAAGGCCCCCAGAGAGGGTCCTGACCCCCTCCCGCTGAAGAAGCGGCCAATCCTCTGTCACCGGGAAGAAGGTGCCTGGCAGGTGGTGTCGCGGCCGTGGTATGAGCGGCCGCCGCCTGGGTTTCCGCTGCCCTTGTACGCCCGCGTCGTGGGCCCCGGGGGGGAGGGCGTCGAGCAACACCGACAGCGTCGCCGTCGACGCCGGCGAGTCACGGTGGTGTGCGTCGTTCCTCCTGGAGTCCATGCGGAGCACTCCTCTCGCGAGCTTGTGCTCCACGCCGACATGCCTCCAACTTCGTGGATCCGCCTTCCTCCCTCTTTCGCCTTCGAGATGCCGCCGAGCAGGGCCCTGGAGCTCTGGCTGCAGCGCGCCGACTGTGGCACCCCTGCAACCGGTGCGGAGGTCGCGGTCGTTGCTCAGGGCAAGGTCTTCATGACCCGGGGCTGGGGTGAGATTGTCCGGGTCTGTCGCGTGGACGGCGCCTTGGTGATCCATCTTGAATACGACAGCGCCTCCTTGATGTTCTTCAAGGTCTTTGATGCAGAGGGACGCTGGCTGGAATGCTGCCCTAAGGGAAGCGGCAGTGGTGACGAAATGGCGAGGACCAGCCCCGCCCGTTGGTCCTCATGCAGTTCCTCAGGAAGCAGCGGAGGGACTGAGGGCTTCAGCGGCTCCCCCGAACTCCTCGCGACCCCGGAGACGAGCGACGACAGCTACGAGCCTCCGAGCTCGCGCCGCGCTCGGAGTGGGGCAGCTGCATCGGGCCGCCAGCGCCACTGATCTGGATGGGGTTGGCACCGTCACTGTGCAGCCCAATGTTGATGATGGCGTCACTTGGGGAGGTGCTAGCGAGTAGCGTTCCTTAGGGTTAGCACCTTTTGTTCCCTGCGAGGAATTAAAGCAACACCCCGCGTGGGTATGTAAGGCGTCTGCCGTTCCTTCTGTAAATACTATATCCTTAATATGAATTGGCGTGAGGTGTCCGTTCTGTCCCGGCTAAGCTCCCCCCTTCTATCCTCACGAGGACTTGGCGCTCTACACTGACAGGTCCCAGTCCACATGCAAGCTTCAGCCGTCGCTGGTATGCCAGGTCGCGATGCCGTGGTCAAGGCCAGGAGGTGAGCGGCCCGAGGTCCGGTAAGAGCCCCCGAGTCGCGATGCACGGGAGGTCCCCTTTAGCGCTCAAGCAATCCTTGTTAGGCGAGAAAGTAAGGTAGCATCACCGTGACAGAGTTGCACTAGGCGGGGATTTAGCGTTGCGTTGGTCTAGCTCTTGCGAGGGCGCGACTTATCTTGTGCGTCTGACATAGTTCCTCGAAGAGGCGCCCAGCCCGAGAGGCGGTAGCCGAGGTACTACTGGGTGAGGCCCTCACGAGCTTCTTCCCACTCCCCCGCACTTTCCTTAATGCTCTACGTCCTCAGGTCCCGGCCCTCGAGCGAGCTCAGCCGCCGCTGGTATGACAGGTCGCGATGTCGTGGGTCAAGGCCAGGGGGTGAGGGCTGGAGAGCCAGTGAGAGCCCATGAGTCACGATGCTCAGGCTCCCCCCTTTTAACGTGCAAGCGGTCCGTGCCGAAGAGTGGGAGAGTGAGCTCACAATGCCCCCAACGTCGCTCCTGGAGTAGATCCTGCACACCAATCATGAGGAGAAACAAGGCCTGTCGTTACGGTCGCTGGCCAACCTATGGTCACTCCAAGGGAGCGGTCAGGGCACTGAGGGCCTGGTGAGGTGGCGCCGTGCTGGGCTGCCACGGCCAGAGCTCGACCACTCAGGTTTATCAACACTGCAGGGACGGACCCGTGCACACACGCCGTGCCAGAGCGAGCGGCTCTTCAGATAGGCATCGATCGAGCAGGTGATTAGGTCAAGTATGTTAAGCACATAGGAAATCCAATTTCAAGCAAGCGCAGGTAAAGGCAACCGCCGCTGGGTCGGGCCCAAGCGGCGTGGGGATGATGCAGCCCGAGGGGCGCCCCCAACAAGGTAAGTAAAGAGCATAACCAAAATGGATACATGCCGCGGGGACGGACCCACGCGGCCTGGGAATGGTGCAGCCCTGTGGGCGCTCCCAGCTGAAAGTAGAACTTTGAAAGATGTCACCTGGTGCTGTTGAAGATGAAGTGATGCTGAGGAAGTGAGCGATGTGCGGTGAAGACGTCGGCCCTCATGAGCCCCCAGCCCAGGGGCCTCGGGAGGCTCCAGTGGCGCGTGCAGGTCTTCGGGGACCATCGCTGATGTAGGGTGGAACCCTAGATGGCCGATCTTTCACGAAAGGAGCGGATCCCAATGATGAACACGAAGAACACTAGGGGGGAAACTAGGGGAAACACAAGAGAAACACTCAACCAACAAGAAATAGATCACACATGCGCTAGATCGATGAACACAAAGGAAGATACACGATGATCCAAGGTCAACAAAGGACGATACAAAGTAACCGGTTCTTCTCCTAGAAGGAGGTCTTGATGGGGCCACCCAAGAGGGGGTCTTGAATCCAAGAGGATCTTCTCTGTAGAGGGGCCGCAGTCACTCTCGAAGAGACGATCCGGTATGGATGAGTGAAGCTCTATCTCACAAATGAGCTAAACCAATGCTAACCCTAACTAGGAGGAGGGGTAGGAGTATATATAGTGCTAGTACAAGTTGGGGGCGAGTTGGAGGGGTACATGGGCCCTTCGCCCGTTCACTGTGCGCAGACAGGCGCCGGATGTCCGGGCTGGGGGCTGGATGCCCGGGGCTTCACGAGGCGCCGGATGTCCGGGGCTCAGGCCGGATGTCTGGGCTGAAGTGCAAAACTTCTGCAGTCTCTGGTTAGGCGAGGCCGGATTTCCAGTCTAGGGGCCGGATGTCCGGGGCTTCGTGGGAGGTCGGATGTCCGGGCTTGGGGGCCGGATGTCCGGGCCCTGTAGCTTTTCTGTGGCTGGTCTGCTGCTGTGTTGGCATGTCTCCAGCGGCCGGATGTCCGGGGCTGGGGGCCGGATGTCCGGGCCCTGGAGCTGTCTTCGTCTCCTTCCGGTGGTTCTCTTCATGGGTCCTCTTGGCTCTTGATGCGACGATGGTAGGTCCATGGGGATGATCATGGGATGCTCCGCATCATCTCCCCTCCCTTGGGAAAGATCCGACCTCGGATCAAAATCCTCATCACCATGGTACGGGGAGAGGTCTTTGATGTTGAAAATGTCGCTCACAGAGTACTTGTCGCGTGGGACGTCGATCTTGTATGCATTGTTGTTGTAGCGTGCAAGCACCTTGAAGGGTCCATCCGCTCGGGGTAGTAGCTTGGACTTGCTTATTGGGGAAGCGATCCTTGCGAAGGTGTAGCCACACAAGATTGCCAACATGGAACATCATGTGTTGCTTGTTGACGTTGAGCTTGGTCGCGAGTCGTTGTACTTGGCGCTCGATGGTGTTCCTTGTATCTTCATGCATCTTCTTGAGGAAGTTGGCTCGGGCGCTCGCGTCCAAGTTTGTGCGCTCTTGAAGCGGTAGAGGTAGAATGTCCAATGGGGACAATGGGTTGAAGCCATAGACGACCTCGAAGGGGGACTTGCCGGTAGTCGAATGTCTTGCTCGGTTGTAGGCATACTCAGCGATGGGTAGGCACTCTTCCCACTCCTTGATGTTCTTCTTTATCAACACTCGTAGGAGGGTGGAAAGCGTATGGTTGGTCACCTCCGTTTGGCCGTTGGTTTGTGGATGGTATGCCGAAGAGAACAAGAGCTTGATTCCGAGCTTGGCGCACAAGGTCTTCCAAAAGTAACTCAAGAACTTGACATTGCGGTCCGAGACAATCGTCTTTGGCACTCCATGAAGGCGCAAAATTTCCCTACAAAACAAATTTGCAATATGTGAAGGATCGTCTATCTTGTTGCAAGGAATGAAATGAGCCATTTTGGAGAAACGGTCCACAATAACAAAAACGAAATCCTTGCCATTCCGAGTTCTAGGCAAACCAAGTACAAAATCCATGCTAATATCTTCCCATGGTTGATATGGAATTGGAAGTGGCATATAGAGGCCATGAGATTGGGCTTTGGACTTAGCTTTGCGACATGTAGAACACCGGTTGGTGAAGCGATTGACGTCGCGATGCATCTTGGGACAAAAGTAATTCTTGGAGAGTGTAGCAAATGTCTTCTCGCGTCCAAAGTGTCCCATGAGTCCGCCACCATGAGATTCCTGCAAAAGTAACAAATGCAAAGAGGACTCGGGGATGCAAAGTTTGTTAGCTCTCATAAGGTATCCATCTTTGATATAGTATCGATTCCAAGAAGTATGCATCAAACACTTGGCATAGGGTGTAGCAAATGTAGGATCATGTTCATACAATTCTTTGATATGCTCAAAACCAATGACATTCAACTCAAGAGTAGTGACAAGCATGCATATACGGGAAAGCGCATCCGCCACAACATTTTCTTTACCCTTAATGTACTTGATGACATAAGGAAAAGATTCAATAAATTCACTCCATTTAGCATGACGCTTGTTCAACTTAGTTTGACCCTTGAGGTATTTAAGTGTTTCATGGTCGGTATGGATGATGAACTCATGCGGACGAAGGTAATGTTCCCATTCATGCAAAACTCGCACTAAAGCATATAGTTCTTTGTCATAGATGGGGTAATTGAGTTGCGCTCCGGATAGTTTCTCACTAAAATATGCAATGGGGCGCTTCTCTTGCGTTAACACGCCTCCTATTCCATTACCACTAGCATCGCAATGAATTTCGAAAGGTTTGTCAAAGTTGGGTAATGCAAGCACGAGGGCATGAGTAAGAAAATTATTAAGCTCATTGAAATCAATATCTTGAGATGGTCCCCAAACAAAAGGTGCATTTTTCTTACTCAAAGCATGCAAAGGTGAAGCAATAGTGCTAAAATCCTTCACAAATCTACGGTAGAAACCGGCTAAACCAAGAAAACTACGCACTTGTTGCAAATTGGTTGGTTGGGGCCAAGTTTTAATATCAATGATCTTAGTTTCATCAACATGAACACCCTTAGAAGAAACTACGAAACCCAAGAAAATAAGCGTGTCAACACCAAATAGGCATTTTTCCATATTAGCATAAAGTTGCTCTTTTCAAAGAGTTTGTAGCACGGTGCGAAGGTGGGTGACATGCTCTTTGATAGATTTGCTAAACACAAGGATATCATCGAAGTAGACAACAACAAATTCACCAATGTAAGGGCGAAACACGTAATTCATAAGACGCATGAAAGTACCGGGTGCTTCCGATAAACCCATAGGCATGACTAACCACTCATATAGACCAGACTTAGTTTTGAAAGCGGTTTTCCATTCATCACCCTCTTGTATGCGGATTTGATAGTAACCACTTTTAAGATCAATTTTGGAAAAGATAGTGGCACCGCTAAGTTCATCAAGCATATCATCAAGGCGTGGAATGGGGTACCTATATCTAATGGTGATAGCATTGATAGGTCTGCAATCGGAGCACATGCGAAAGCTACCGTCACGTTTTGGCACAAGAATGACCGGTACGGCACAAGGACTCAAACTTTCACGCACATGTCCATGGTCTATGAGATGCTTTACCTGCCTTTGTATTTCTTTGGTTTCTTCGGGGTTGACGTGGTATGGAGCTTTGTTGGGAAGCGGCGCTCCGGGGATGAGATCAATTCGATGCTCAATGCCTCGTAGTGGAGGTAGACCCGGAGGTAGCTCATCGGGGAAAACATCGTGGAATTCCTGTAACAGAGAAGATAACACCAAAGGTAGATCGTGAGAGTTGTTAGTTCTTGTGACCTCGTCCTTGCACAATAGGACATAGTGTAGGACACTTGATGGGTTCTCACACACTTCCCTCATCTCACGTTTGGTGGCAAAGAGAACTAAGTTTTTCTTGTCGCTCATCGTGGACGCACTAAATTTGGGCTTGTGGCACTCACTCTCTTTTTGGTGGTTCGCTCTCTCACTATTTTCTCCACGATGGGTGGCTTGCTTGTCGGCGAGCACTTGGCTTGGAGACATAGGTCGTAGCATGAACTCTTTCCCTTTCATCTTGAAGCTATAGTGATTTGTACGCCCATTGTGAATGACACCACGGTCAAATTGCCATGGCCGTCCAAGGAGGAGGTGGCAAACGGTCATCGGAAGGACATCACATTCCAATGTGTCTTCATAGGCGCCTATCTTGAAAGAGACTTGTACTCTATGCTCGACTTGTATGGTGCTGGTATCGCTTAGCCATTGAACCTTGTAGGGGTGAGGGTGCTTCATCTTGACCAATTGGAACCTGGAGCAAAGTTCTTCACTTGCTAGGTTGTGGCAACTACCTCCATCGATGATGACCTTAAAAGAACGTCCATTGATGCCGGCCTTTGTGTGGAAGATATGGCATCTTTGATCTTCGTCTTGTTGATGTTGAAGAGTCAAGACCTTGGATACAACAAGAGCGGGACTTGAATCTTCATCGCAAAAGACTTGGTCATCTTCATCTTCATTGTTCACTTGTCAGTGCATGGCCACTTGCTCAAGAGCTTCCATTTCTCCTTCACTCATGGAGTCATAGGTTCCGTCATCATTGAGGATCATGGTGCGCTTGTTTGTCCACTCGAAGGACTTGTGGCCTCGGCCTCCGCATGTGAAGCATTTGATAGAAACACAAGAGAAACACTCAACCAACAAGAAATAGATCACACATGCGCTAGATCGATGAACACAAAGGAAGATACATGATGATCCAAGGTCAACAAAGGATGATACAAAGTAACTGGTTCTTCTCCTAGAAGGAGGTCTTGATGGTCTCATCGGGTGGAGTAGATGATGATGGAGCTTTCTTGAAGTTGCTTGTAGTAGGAGGACGACTTGAGCTTGTTGAAGCTTTCTTGTAACTTGACTTGTCGTCGTTGCTTGTAGAAGGCTTGGTTGAGGTAGAAGGTGTTGGAGTCGTCGAAGCTTGATTGTTGGAGAGGCCATAGGACTTGGATGAGAACTTGGCATACTTGAAGTCGTCTTGTACTTGCCGTTCCGCTTTTGTAGCTTGATGCACTAGCTCGATGAGGTTTGAGTATGGTTGGAAGTCGGCGATCTTCTTGATAGGTTGATTGAGTCCATTCAAGAACCTTGCCATAGTTTGCTCATCATCTTCTTTGACATTGGCTCGTATCATGGCAATCTCCATTTCCTTGTAGTACTCTTCAACGCTCTTGGTACCTTGCTTGAGTTGTTGAAGTTTCTTGAAGAGGTCGCGGTTGTAGTAGTTTGGCACGAATCGTGCTCTCATGACATCCTTCATTTGTGTCCAAGTGGTGATGGGTGGTTCACCTCGTGCCGCTCGGCGCTCAATGACTTGTTCCCACCAAATGAGGACGTAGTCTTGGAATTCAAGGGATGCCATTGCGATCTTCTTCTCTTCTTCGTAGTTGTGCAAGCGGAAGATTTTGTCAACCTTCAATGCCCATGATATGTACTCTTCGGGGTCATTGCTTCCATTGAACTTGGGCATGGTGAACTTTAGCTTGCCGTAACGTTGCTCTTCATTGTGCTGGGGTCAGGGATGAGGACGCCCATGTCGTTGAGGATTGACATTGTTAGCATGCTCTTGGCGAAGTTGGATGTCTTCCTCATGTTGCTCTTGGCGAGGATTGGTTCCATTGTCTTCTTGCGCTCGATGGACTTAATGTTCTTGTCTCGCTTAAGGGGGAGCTTGTCTATCTTGAAGAGGAGCTTGACGATGCACACGTCTTTGGTAAATTCTTTCTTGATCTTCATCGTGAAGTGCTTCTTGATGTAGTCGAGCTTGTCAGCCTCGATCGGCGACGGCATGACTTGATTCATGAAGGGCACGTTGCGCCTCAAGTGCTTGAGCTTCACGGAGTTGTTGTAGTTGGCGTTCTGCCTCGGCGTCTTGTGCATCTTGATGTTGTCGCACTCGTTCCTCTTGTTCTTGTTGTCGTTGGCATTGCGTTCTTGTGCTTGTGCGAAAGCGGCTTGGTTTTGGCGATGTCGATGCTCTTGAGAGTCGGTGTCATGTAGAGGATTGTGATTTGCTTGACGATCTTGACGCGCGGCACGACGAAGAGTGTTCGATGTCGGTGTACTTGAACCGGAGATGGTGTCGTCGGAGTGTCGACTTGAGCGGCTCCGTCTTGATGATGACGAAGTAGAAGAACGGACCATCATGGTTCGGATATCTTCTTTGAGGGAACTCATAGATGTATCGAAGTAGTCCCTTGTACGTTGCTCGGATTGTCGTAAGTCGGTGGCGAGGTTGTTGATGCGGTCGCCCAAAGCAAGTTGTTCTTGATGCAAAGCCCGTTGTGCACCAAATAGTTGATTCTTGGTGACGAAGGAAGACATGTCGTCGTCTTGTTCCAAGAAGAGTGGATTGGTAGAAGTACTTGGCCTATCCATCATTCCAAACAAAGATATGTGAGTGGGAGAAAGGTAAGAACCAATATCCAATGTACCTTGACCGATGTTGACAATGGATCAAAGATGACTCCAATGTGTAGCAAGGAAATAGCACAATTGGTACCAATTCTTGTCGGTTCTCACACCTACACAAGTAAAAGCTTATGGTGGAGCTCGGTTAGGAATTGTGGCACAAAATTTGATGCAATTGTAAGTGAGACTCAATAATGTTGGAAAAGATTCACAAATTTGCAAATGCAACAAGTAGACCAATAGCAAGATATGGTACACGGAAACACACACGCAAATAGATAAGATGGGGTTATGCAACCAAGGATGAGCCAAAATGTGGAATTCACCAAGATGCTCGTGTTGCACAACACTAGAGAGACGCTAGCACGATTGCACAATAGGCGGATACGAACTTGTGCACAACCTACTAAGCAAAATGCAACGAATTTTATCCCAAGTATGCTATATGTATGATGTTCCTATACTTTGATCCAAGATGATCGAGTATGACAATCTTAATGTTGTATGATGCTATGGTTCTTGCTTATAAGCTCTTTGCTTATCTTTCCTCTTTTGCTTAAAAGCTTGTTTAGCTCTTTGATGTTGGAGCTATTTTCTCATGCACTCCTTCACGAACCAAGATAGCAATTGTGTATGCGACAACAACTTTGTGACACAAGTGATGATGCCGAGATATGCAACACGGTGATAGTATGTATACTATGGGAAATATGGACACTAATGTGCACAAGTCACGTTGCCGGCAATACTCAAGGGCTAGTCTCGATGGGTAAGTGACGCTAAAGTAAGGCCATGGGGTTATCAATGCAATTGCAGAAGAGTAGGATGATATCACGATACCAAGTTGATGTCCAAGGTTAAGGTGATACCAAAGTGATGTTGATGTAGCCGTTCGTAGTAGTCCTTGGCGAAGGTGAGCGGTGGTGATGTTGATGTTGAACCGTACCTAGATAGCCGAAACACAAAAGGACACGGAAACCACAACTCAAATTCTCAAGGCAAAATTTGGCAAAATTGTTGGGGTTGGAAGCGGGAAGGACTATGGTGGTGCTATGCGGAAGTGGTGGATGTATGCGGGAATGTATGTGGCACCGGGACAAAATTTGGTGAAAGTTAGGCGGGAAACGGATGGTGGATGGTTAGTGTTGCTGCTAGGGGACGGATGTCCGTGGGTGATGGCTGGATGTCCGGGGTGCCGGATGTCCGGGCTGTTCGGGCCGGATGTCCGGGCTCAGGATCCGTGGACGAATTCGAAGAACACCGCATGGAGAGGTCAAATCCGGGGCAAAATTTGGGCGATTTTGTGGATGGAAATTGGGGAAAAGGTGGGGGAATGCTAGATCTTCCTGCAACACACGAAATCCGCAGATCAAATCCAACAAAACTTCATCACACCAACAAATCACAAAAAAAAATTGGGGCTATTTTTGTGGGGCAATTTTCGGATTAGGACGAAAAACAACAAAATCAAGCTAGAAAACAAAGAGAGGGGGCTCCGAAATCGTGATCAACGTGGCTCAAGATACCAAGATGATGTAGGGTGGAACCCTAGATGGCCGATATTTCACGAAAGGAGCGGATCCCAATGATGAACACGAAGAACACTGGGGGGAAAACTAGGGGAAACACGAGAGAAACACTCAACCAACAAGAAATAGATCACACATGCGCTAGATCGATGAACACAAAGGAAGATACATGATGATCCAAGGTCAACAAAGGACGATACAAAGTAACCGGTTCTTCTCCTAGAAGGAGGTCTTGATGGGGCCACCCAAGAGGGGGTATTCAATCCAAGAGGATCTTCTCCGTAGAGGGGCCGCGGTCACTCTCGAAGAGACGATCTGGTATGGATGAGCGAAGTTCTATCTCACAAATGAGCTAAACCAACGCTAACCCTAACTAGGAGGAGGGGTAGGAGTATATATAGTGCTAGTACAAGTTGGGGCGAGTTGGAGGGGTACATGGGCCCTTGGCCCATTCACTGTGCGCAGACAGGCGCTGGATGTCTGGGCTGGGGGCCGGATGTCCGGGGCTTCGCGAGGCACCGGATGTCCGGGGCTCGGGCCGGATGTCCGGGCTGAAGTGCAAAACTTTTGTAGTCTCTGGTTAGGCGAGGCCGGATTTCTGGGCTGGGGGCCGGATGTCCGGGGCTTCGTGGGAGGCCGGATGTCCGGGCTTGGGGGCTGGATGTCCGGGCCCTGTAGCTTTTCTGTGGCTGGTCTGTTGCTGTGTTGGCATGTCTCCAGCGGCCGGATGTCCGGGCCCTGGAGCTGTCTTCCTCTCCTTCCGGTGGTTCTCTTCATGGGTCCTCTTGGCTCTTGATGCGATGATGGTAGGTCCAATGGGATTATCATGGGATGCTCCGCATCAATCGCCACCTCCGCCAGGACCGTGCGATGTCTGACCTCCTGAGCCTCCAGAATGCTCCTCAATAGGTGCTGATGTGCGGCGACCGCGCTCGGCAGGCCGAAGGGCATGGGAACGTAGTTGTGAGGTGGTTCCTCGCAGCGCCCTAT
Source organism: Triticum dicoccoides (assembly GCF_002162155.2). NCBI lineage: Eukaryota > Viridiplantae > Streptophyta > Magnoliopsida > Poales > Poaceae > Triticum > Triticum dicoccoides. The sequence goes on from NC_041380.1 coordinate 99,247,271, forward strand.
GGTCGAAGGCCATAGGCGCTCCTGGGACGCAGCTCGGTTGAGCCCTGGTACGTCGACGCAGACGCACAGTCCTCCATGCTCGCCCGGATGTGGGGCCATGGCAGGTAAGCGGTGGCTGCCGCGCATGACTCTGGACTCTTGTAGCTCATGGGTGTTCCTTGCGATGAACTCCTGGGGATTTGGTCTCCTTTGACTTGTACCTTCATGAGGGAAGCGTGCTTGAAAGCACCACTCCAAGTGGTGCCCGAGTGCCTCCCCCTCGACCTTTGCAAGGTCGGCGGCTCTCCAAGAGAGAGCCCTTGAGCCCTGCCTGAGCAGGGCGCTGGGCGCGCCTTCCTATGCGTGAGAGGGTGGCGCTCCCTGGTCGGGCGCGAATCTTGATGCGATACCTCCGGAGGTGCCTGCTTCCTTGTGGCTCGGGCCAGGTGAGGTGTTCTTCTTCTTGAGGGTTGCCTCGGGAGGCCTCCCGCTCCTGCGATCTGGGTCTTCGATTGCCGCGGCTTGGAACGCATGCTCGAGCGAGCACACTGCGTCCCTTTCTTCACAGGGTACGGTGATGACTCCACCGCTTCCTGGCATCTTGAGGACATTGTAACCATGGTGAGTCACTGCCATAAACTTGGCTAGGGCCCCAAGGATGGCGTTGTACGGCAGGCAGATGTGAGCGACGTGGAAGTCGATGAGCTCGGTGCGGTAGTTGTTGTGTTGCCCGAAGGTCACCGGAAGGCGAACCTGCCCAATTGGAACAGTGGAACCATCGGTGACTCCTGAGAAAGGCTTGGTCGGCTGAAGCTAGTCATACGACACTTGGAGATTGTCGAACGTCTCGACGGACATGACGTTGAGTCCTGCTCCGCCATCGATGAGGGTCCTGGTGACCTGCACGTTGCTGATAACTGGGGAGCAAAGCATCAGGAGGACTCCGGCCGTTGCCGCACACTTGAGCTGGTCCGCGGAACTGAATGTGATCGCTCACAAAGACCACCTGAGAGGGTGCGTTGCCTCAAGCTTGGGAAGGACTGCATTCACCTCGCGAGCAAACTGCTTGAAGATGCACTGTGAGGCTAGGGCCTGGGCGCCACCCAAGATGCAAGCAATTGCATGCGGATCTTGGAAGCCCCCGGCCCCATCGTCTTGGTGTTGGTCTTCGTTCCTCCTTGGTGGAGGCGGCAGAGGAGGGAGGCATGTGTTGCCGTGTGGGTGGCCCTCATGAGGCTGGTCCCTCCAGCCTCCCCCGCGAGGCTGATCCTGCCAGTGGTCCTCGCGAGGGCGGTCACGCCATCCCTGGCGAAGGCCACGGTCTTCCCATCGTCCGCCACCTCTTCCTCCTCCTCGGCCATAGCATCTGTCGTTGCGCTCTGGGCGTCGGCCGATTCGCCCATCTCGCACGGCTCTGAGTTCTTGACATTCGTTGGTGTTGTGGGTGTGGAGGTCGTGGTACACGCAGTATCGTCCGCCCTTGGATGACTCAGGCTGGTCCCTGCCTCGCTTAGTGTCCGGTTCTGCTGCTAGCACGACATCCCCCTTGCGCTTCACGTCTTTGGCCTTGAGCTTCTTTTCTTCCGGGTTGGCTGCCGGGAGATCAAGGAGGGAGAGACGCCCTTCCTCAGCCCTGGCGCACTTGGTCGCCAAGTTGAACAGCTCCAGGGATGTGCACAGGTCTTCATGGATTGCTAGCTCTTCCTTCATCTTGACATCGTGCACGCCGTCAGAGAAGGCTGAGATGATAGCTTCTTCGGTCACCTTGGGGATCTTGAGGCGAGCGCAGTTGAAGCGCTGGATGTACTTCTGCAAGGTTTCTCCCGGCTGTTGCTTGATGCGGCGCAGGTCGCTCACGGCCGGGGGCCGGTCGCGAGTGCCCTGGAAGTTGGCGATGAAGCGGGTGCGCATCCTGCTCCAGGAGGAGATCGTGCCGGGAGCCAGGTGCGGGCGCCGTCCTTGAGCTGCAAGAACTCTGCGGGGTCCGCTGTGCCATCATAGTGGGGAGGGAGGTCAGGCTTGAACTTGCCTGGCCATGTGACGCCGCGCAGCTCGGGGGTGAAGGCGAGGCAGCCCACCATGGCCACCGGCGCCCTTTGCTAGTGCTGGACTTGTTCTTGCGGGTCACCACGCGCCGCCACTGGGAGCAGCGCGGGGTCTCGTCGTGGGGGCGCTGGGGCGCGATCTTTGCGTGCCAGCGCTGGGAGCGCGCGAGCACCTTCCCGGGGTCATCGGATCTCTTGGCAGCTCCCTTCTTGCTGCGCGGGCGCCGGACATGGAGGGTCCCGCCCTGGGCTTGCGCGCCTTGGAGCCAAGGCACCTTCTTGGGTAGGAGGCGACGGAGGCGCCTCCTGATCCTCGCCCCCTGCACGGGATGGAGGGCGAAGCAGCAAGAGGGACCGCAAGGGGGAGCCCCCTGCGGCACTGACGAGCTCGGTGATGCGGGCGAGCCAGTCCTCGTAGAGGTCGTCGAACGGGCGATAGTGCAGGAGCTCCCGTGCCAAGAGAAACGAGGCGTGCGCATCCATGGATGTGCAACGGGCGTGGGACGACGAGCCAGCTGGAGTCAGTGACGGGGTGGCGGTGCGGCCATCCCACCGCACCGAAGGATGCTGGGACGAGGACTGCTGCTCATTCCCCGCTGGGCCGGTGGCGGCGTTGGCGGCGGGCGACGGGGAACGACGTGGGGGGCCGTCGACGGGCACCGTCTGGGTGACGCGAGTGGCGCGAGTAGCCCAGCGCTTGACGCGAGCCCGGCGAGCGTCAGCCATGGACATGACGGAAGATCACACACGAATAGCAGAAGAAAGATTCTGGTGCACCCCTACCTGGCGCGCCAAATGTCGGATTTCGGGTTCCGGCAGACCCTTGAGGTTCGAACACTAGGGTGCGCGCGGAGATCTCTCCCCTATCGATCTACGTCTGATCCTCTCGTGCGAACTAAGATGAAAATGACGAACAACACAAGAGACACGAGGTTTATACTGGTCCGGCCACCGTTGTGGTGTAATACCCTACTCCAGTGTGTGGTGTGGTGGATTGCCTCTGGGTTGATGATGGACAGTAGAAGGGAAGAACAGCCTCGCGAGGGGTGTTCTTGTGCTGGTGCGGTGTGTTCTACTTAGTCTCTACTGGGCTTTCTCTCTCTCAGCTAGGGTTCTACCAGATCTCTCCCTCCCTTTCCTCCTTTTTTCTCCCTTGTGGAGGCTAGCTCTATTTATAGAGGCCCTGGGCCTCTCCCCGAATAATTGAGCGGGAAGGGTGCCAACAATTGGCCATTTTGAAGGGGAACATCTGGTACAAGTTATCCTGACCAAAGGTGGTCTTCGGCTGCCAAAAGCACTGGTGATGACGCCGTCTTGGGCTCCACGGTGACCTTCGTTCGGCTGTCCGGCTGGTCTTGGTCTCATTGCACCGGAATGATAACCTTTGCCTGATACCTTGGCATGTGCTTGCCCCCTTTGCACCAAAGGGGAAACAAGGACCCTGCGTAGGCCGGCGCCCGCCTGGCGCCCGCCTGGCCTTGATCGTCACGGCTTGCGTCATGGGATCCTCGCGAGGTACCCTTGCATTGATCTCTCCGCCTCCTCGCGAGCCTGCCTGATGAGGCCGCTCTCTTGAGGAAGCTTCCTGTCATCCGCCCCGCGAGGCTTGGCCCCTCGCGAGGGTCTTGAGCTTGGGCTGATGAAGACGGGCCGCGCTGGGCCCCCACCTAAGCCACGCTGCAGGCTGCAAGCAGGCAAGTCTGGGGACCCCCGTTCCCAGAACGCCGACAGCAACATATTTGCGATATCATGTGGTTCTTTTCAAACCGGAATTCTTCTTAGAGCAGATTCCCTATAAAAAGCATCTGTAAGGCACATGCAGAAAAGTAGAAGTTCAAATTGTCATGTGATATCATAGATAGTACCTCATCCTGGGAACTAGACCAGTGCATAACAAGGTTTTTCCATTCAATGTCTTCTAAATTTAGCACATGAGACTTCACCCAAATTCATTTATAGACTTGCCATCAAAGTGTGATTTCCTCAGGTAACACCGATATTGCTACAATGCTTCCTTGAAAAGTTCAAGCAAGCTTTGCTCGTCATGACTATCCAAATTGATCCTCGCCTACTTACAACAATGTAATGTAAATCATTGATGTGTTTAATCAGCAGAAAACAAGAAAATAATCACCATGAATAATAGCACTTACACCTAAGTGGGACAAGAAGATGTGAAAATGGTGTTTGTCTTCACTATAATCTTCCCATGATGGGAATATATGCACGTAGTCCCTAACAACATTGAAAGCATTGTCTTTTAAATTGGGAATAATTGGAATGGGGTTCCGATCTGTGGGAATTGGCCATCTCTGCAGTTGGGATAGGTCTTCAGCCGGTGGACTTGTTGTACTTTTTACTGGAGTGGGATTTTTCTGTGGTATGGCTGGTGCTATGGCAACTGAAATCGGCATACCTTTTGCTGGAGTGAAGGTCCTATGTGGTGGGGCTAGTGGTGTGGCTAGTGAAGTATGGGTACAGTCCGCTGGAGTCGGTCCTTCGTTTTGTGTCATTGGTTGTACAACCAATATAAGTGGGGTGCTATCTGATTTCTCTGGCACCACCACGTTTTTCCAGGACTTTGCTGGTGCTCCTTCAGGTTTGGCAATCACCCTCTTCCTTTTTGATGTCTGATGCACAAGAACAACATTTGAGTGGAAAAACATGGTATGATGATAGATGGAATATGTATTGATAATGGATGGGCATGGCATCTTGACATATATGATGAGTAAACTAAGCAGATGGTGGTGTAACAAAGTAGAAGAAATGCAAGACAACATATGCAAGATACGCGCAATCAATAAAACCTTGCCAAATTAGTACATGCACCTTGATGGGTGAACAGGACAGGCCATCTGCCTTTGACTCCTCGAGGTCAGAATAGTCATTACGATCATATTCTGAACAAGAATCTACAGGTGGGGAGCGTATGAGTTTCATTGCATCTAGAATGGCACTCAATGCCTTGGTGCTAATTTTGTAAGTTGTTGCAGTGTTCCACAATATTCTTCTGATGCGCGAATTCTGATATTCACTGTAATTATGTATAATATCTGAGAACCATGAAAACATAAATAGTAGTGATTATCTTTGTAATGCAGAGGATATTCTAATATAGGGGTGCCCCTGTGAACCCTTGTGTGCTATCACTGGATTCTGATGAGAGAGCTCATGTGTGCTGTAATATGGTGCGTGCATTAATATAATCTGGCACAAGTACACGAAAAATAGGCTCCAAAAGTAAGGATAGTTGGCAGATGATAGGTTCATAATATACTGTATAGAGAGTTTATTGCCAAACCATGATAACAAGAGCACACAGCAACTAGGCAGATCATAGTGTACATAAAAGGGGTACACCATAACGATGATATATAAATCGGGAAAGTGGAACTGGCTGGAAAACACGGTGTTGTATTACCGCTACTAATTGAAATCCTATCAATCATGTACAGGCCAGCTCTATCAGCTGTTGACTACAGATGTCCCTGCTCCCCTTCCTAACAAGGAACATACTGTACGTACTAAATATAGAATCACAAAAGAGGAACATGTTAAAGAATAGAAGAGGAAGCATATTCTTGAGGTTCTGCTTCATTGCATACAATGTTGGTTGCCCACTCATGATGTATCACATCGCCAAAAGAAATGCAATTCCATGTTGTCTCTCTATATGTGGCAACATGTATTTGGAAAATCAAGTGGGAGCATAACCTGACCAATTAAATGTGTGTCTGTTAACTAATATCAGTATCATATCCCAATTCGTATTTGAAGAAGTAAGCTTTGGACTTATGATTGGTGTGTTGTTTAGATTCAAGAGTGGACTGCTGCTAGTGCGACACAAAGTAGCTACACAGATCATAGTGTAGATATTACGAGAAAACCGTAAGCATCAGGAGTAAAATCAGCAAAGTGGAACTTGCTGGAATATATGTGCTAGTATTGCCGGTACAGCTAGAAAGGCTTCAGATACCAGCTCTCTTCAACTGAAGGTGCGGTACTGTTAATATCAGTGTAACTCTCAAAGGCGGCACATCTCCCCACATTTCCTTGCTAATCTTATAGGATTCAAGTGGGTAGGCCACTACAATTCCTATTCCTATGTTTACAAAATCCTACGAATCAAAGAGGCCCGAAGAGCTCAAAGTGTCCATCACAACCGACCGTATAGACCTCTACACTACAAATGTCCCTTCTCATCTTCACTACAAGGAACATATTGTACGACTATCATACTCCCTCCGTTCCAAAATATAAGTCTTTGTAGAGATTTCCACTATGGATCACATACACATGTATACAGATACATTTTAGAGTGTAGATTCACTCATTTTGTTCCATATGTAGTCCATCGTGGAATCTATGCAAAGACTTGTATTTAGGAATGGAGAGAGTACTTATTAAAGAAGAACGCAAGAGGAACATGCTAAAGAAGAGCAAGCAGATTTTGGATAATAAAATGTCCGTTGCGTAGTGCCCACACATGATGAACCAGAGCGGATTAAGAATGCAACTCCCTGTTGTCTCTCTATATGTGGTGCACGTGCTTTTCGAAAGTAAAGTAGGAACATTACCTGACCAATTAAACGTTATCTGTTTTAGTAATATCAGCATCATATCAGATCCATATTTGAGCAAAAAGTTTGGAATTATGAGTGGCACGTTGTTTAGCTTGATGGATTCAGGAGCAGTGCTAAGCAGCTACAATGATGGTACTTAATATAAAGGCATGTCTGCATGCAAGTCGCGTGACTTTTGTCATTTGGGTTAGTCGACCATTTTAGGTGGTTGGATGAAGATCCTACGTGTCCTAACCCTTCTTCTTCCTCATCTCTGATTCTTCCCATACAGAACACCGCACGGGCCGCTGGCCAAACCACTGGCCCCGACACCCCCCGCCCTCCCCTGAACCGCCCACAACCGCCTGTGTTCCCCCGCCACCCCCACCCCCACCCCTGCCACCACCCACGTCGAGTTTTCTTCATTCGGCGAGGCCCCACCACCACCTCCACAACCACCATCCCCACCCGAGCCCCTTCCTTCGCACCGGCGAACTCCGGCGAGCTCACAAAAATCGACTAACCCAATTTTGAAATTTAGTCTGCTGTCATTTAACTAGTGTGGAATATAAAAGGGGAAAACCATAAGCATTGCAAGTATAGTGTTGAGCATGCCATGGCGGATGTGAAGGTGCAAACCAGACAAAGGCAACTTCGCAACCAATGTTTGCTTTCAACTAACATGTAAGTGATGGACAAGAAATCAGAGTAAAGCAGTGGCGATCTATTTTATTGTTGCGATAAATAAGTTGAGTAGATATGAAAGAGTACCGCCTCTGGTGCGGCGCCGTGTATGCATCTACTGAGAATTTGACGGTGCTGCGGTAGCGATGGCTGTCGGTGGCGTGGAAGCGGATCTAGGAGGGTAGACGGTGGTGGCGGAGCGTGGTGAATGACATAGTCGTAGGAGCGGTGCCGGCAAGTTGGACGACGGCGGGGATGAAGCGAGAGGACATGATGCAAGGATCCTAGTCCGAAGTCGTGGCTGAGAGTGGTCGATCTCTTGTAACGGGTGACGGCATCGGGGTATCAGCTTCGGCATGGTGGAGGAGGACGGCGGTGGATGGGGTGGCGGGCGAAGGAGGCTAGGGTGGAGAGGGTGTTTTGGCGCCCGCGGAGTACGAATGGTGAAATGGAGGGAGAGAGGAAGGGGAACCATGTCTTCAGGGCGTGTTTGTCTCAAATTCAAGGAAATTTACAAACTTAGCCCCCATTTAAAATTTCCTACATCACAACAATATTAGTCAGTTGGAGATAGGACGGTAATCTCGCATACACCTAATATTTGTTGACGAGAGTTTGTTTTGGCGCCCACCGTGTATGAATCCGGGTGAGAGGCGGTTATGTCATGTTTGAGTGAAATTACAAACCTACCCCTATCAAAACCTATAGAAATCGAGCCGATAGGCTTTGCGTGTCAGGGATAGGCAGTAATTTCCATCTCGCACATTTTGGTTTCGAGCGGTTACTGCGACTTTCCCCGCATCGTTCAAATTTTTGCAGAGCAAGAGTGCACGTTTACTGTGCCAACTCAATTCGAATCCAGTTTCTATTCTATTTGTGTTCGGGCAGGATCCATTTTCGATTGGAATAAAATTCTATATACATCATTTTTTATATATACTTTCAAAAGCACAACAAAGAATTCTGCTCCTTTATATGTATAATATGATTTACAAATACAATGATCTCAAAATCATAAGGTTGAATTCAAAAAATTTAAACCAAATTATGTTCTACTAAAATGTATGGATCAGTAATATCTACATATTAAATAACCTAGATGCACGTGAATTCATATGAGTATGCATGTTTGATAGATCAATCTTGGTTCGAGTATGAATTACATGTATCATCATCTCGAATTCAAATATTTGAATCCCTTTTATGTTGAATCCTTTAACGCCCATCTCTCTCGCATGCTCCTTCATGTAGCTATCACTCTCTTTTCTCCCGCTCACCCGCACGCTCACTTCATGTTTCTCCTATCTTCGCAAACATGGTCTCTCGACGTCTCCCTTGAGAAGTGTCACACTCTCCCTATCATTATACATTATACGGTTTTCATTATCTCTCACGTCTCTACCGTCCTCTGGTATCACTAGGTACCTAAGCTTTCTTTTTCACTGCCACACACACAGTCTCACTCGTCTTTCACTTTGTATTTCTCTCTATGGCGTTCTCTCACACACCCTATATGTCTCTAGATATGACTCAAACCACTAAAATTACTCTCTCCCGCAGACACAACTTTTTTGCGGTCTCCTTTCCGTATCCATCCCAGTTATAAACCTGACATTATTCATTTGTTTACGATCAGAAAAACTCCCCCCCCCTCTCTCTCTCTCTCACACAACTCCAGCTTCCACTCCCCTTCCCGACTACCGTCTCTCTCTCACACACACAAAACTCTCGCTTTCGCACCCCCGACTCGTATTTCTCTCACGATCGACTAGCCTCCAGATAGGTTTATACACCCGCACACTCGTGCTTCCACTATCGTGTACATGTCTCTCTCGTGCTCCTTGTATCTATGTAGAATTTTTGTCCCTTCTTGAGACACGCCCTCTCGATCATGCACACACACACACTATCGCCTCATTTTAAGCTGATACCTCTCGCACACAAACTCTTTGTGTCTTTGTCACACATGCACTCCGTCCTCCTCCTCTCTCCCTCTCTCTCTCTCTCACGCACACACACATGGCCTTTTTGCAACAACTAGCAAGATTCCCATGCGTTGCACGGAACATCAAGATGCATTTGTATGAGTAGTTTATCTTGTGGGAGAAAAGGATGAATGAGGGAAGGCCTTATTTGCAAATGTGGAGAGGGGTGTGGGTATCTTTTTGCAAAATTGCCATAGTTTCCTTCCTATCCATCAGATATTAATCGGACAACCTATATTGCAGGATGGCAGGCACACCATCATCACCAACTCTGTTTTTTTATCCCTACTCTTATAAAAAGCATAGCCGGTGATGATGGTTTGCCTGCCATCCTACAATATAGGCCGTCCGATCTATATCTAACGGATAGGAAGGAAACTATGGCAATTTACCCGCACTCCTCTCCACATTTGCAGATAAGGCCTTCCCTCGTTCATCCTTTTCTCCCACAAGATCTTGATGTTCCGTGCAACGCACGGGCATCTTGCTAGTAAGAGTAGAAATTAGAGATATACCACTTCTCAAATCTTGGAACCAACAACATTCCTCCCTTATCTCATCAAAACCGCCAAAGGAATATACTTTGAGTGAAACATAAGATATTTTTAGTGATATACGTATTTCAAAACTAGACTCTTTTTCCTATCAAATCGGTGAATATGTATTAATCTACTTTGATCGTGTGGCAACGCATTGGCACATTGCTAGTAGTTATTAGTACTGTATAATTTTTTGGACACCAGACAAACGGTGAAGTACATATACGAAGCGAAGAGGCGCACGGACGCAGTCGGCCTCTCGCTGTCTCGCACACATGAGATTTATGTAAAGGCACTGTTAACAAATAAACCCTAAAACCCTAGGTGCATGATTGCTTCATGCGCGGGTACCGGGTACGTGGTGGAGCGCACCTTTGTAGGAATAGTCAGCTCGCTGATAATTTGATCCGTAGGATTTGATGGTCGGGACCACAGGTGAACACCCTGGAGGCGGTGGCTCGCCATTTACCATAGATCGAGTAGCCACGTTTAAAATATCATTTTTTAGCGCGGTAAGAGTTCCGATTTTCAATGGCGCATTATAAGTAAGTAGTTTTTAGAACGATTGGTGTGGAGCGAAAATGGAATTCATAACTACTACCTCCTTGGCGTATGGTTGTATGGGTTTATGTTGCGAGATGTTGAACCTGGTAGTTCTAGGGCAAATACTATGGTGTAGATGTTGGTTTTCAGTAATGAAAATTGGAAGGGGGAAACCTTTCTTTGATAAAAAAAACTACTACCTCCATCTTGGTTTACTAGTCCCCATCGTATTTTGGGTCAAAGTTTGTCCACGAATTTTACTTGTAAAATGTGAATGGAAAACGAGATTTTGTTATACCCAAACAAAAAAGGACTGGAGGGAGTGATTGCTCTGACACGGAAACGATCTCTCATAGCGCAGGCATTGAACTAGCGCGCCGGCCAAGAGGGCCCCACTCGCTGCAGGCCTGGCTGAACATGCCTCCTCGCCGCATGCAACCGGCTTCAGACTGCCCTGCCTGCCTCCATTGAATCCGTGCGTGTGCCAGCAACACGTCCTTCCGCAAGCCGGCCAGCATTTTGGAACACAAAAAATAACCAAAATATAATTAATTACGCATGGTCTTGACTTGTTGTGCTCGCACTGGTAGTAGGAACTAGAGGTTTTTCTTTATTTATAACTCTCCTCGCATTTTTTGGCTTTGAAGTGAATCATGGTTGTGGACATTATCTATGAATGTGAAGATATCTGTGAACATGAGTTTGATGTGGAAGTTGAACTTGGAATGTTCGGCTTGCGCGTGAACTATACCATGTCCAATGCTTCCTCTGTTATTGTTTGGAAACTAATTGTTGTTATTACGTGATCCGGAAAAAAATTATTTTGTGCCACATCAATAGATGCACGGACATCACAATAGGCATGCTGACTGAATAAACATTTGAACCTAGCTATTATGAAGGAAAATTTGTATTGACAACAGTTTTAGATAGAAGGAGACGCCTAGCCTGCTCTGCCTCTGCTAGCTTATTTCTGGCTTCTTCCATCTCTTCTTTGGCTTGGGTGAAGAGAGCATCTGATTGCTCTTTTCACTTCTTCAGGAACTCAGCTACATTCTCATGGGCTGTTGCACGCTTTCTTTCAGCCTTTACTAGAGCCACGAGAATAGGAACAGTTAACGACTCCACCTGGCTTGTGTGTAATCCAGCATCATCTGGGAATTTGCACCTTGTGTCTAATCCAGCATCATTAGGGAACTCGCACCTTATGTGTAATCCAGCCTCATTTTGGAAACATGATCTCGAGGTTGACCATACTTCCCTCCTCGCAGGAACTGCATCCTGACATGAAGTTACTTCTTTTTTAGATCAATACTTAGAGCAACCTAGATCCATTTAGTAGAATCTAGATAAACAAGACTCGGAGAAGTGAATTCAAAAGGAAAAAATATAAAAACAAACTACAAGGTGAGAACACCCACTTCCTACATCAAACTAAAAATGAAAGCATTAGGACGATTAAGACTCCTCTTATTACACATCAAGGAACACGAGGCTAAGAGAAACAGAAACTAAAACATATACACATCAAAGAACATGAGGCTAAACGAAAGTAATTGAAAGGGTGCTACTTACCAAAGCTCGTTTTACAGGTTCGATGCAGCTCCAATTTAACTTGCCACGCTCCTTGAAGATGTCCCCAATATCCCGTGTTTGGTCTTCATTGCTCCTTTGCATGTTCACACTCGTGGTTTTAAAATCTCAACATGGCAAGAAAAATATACTACTAGTAATACGCATATTCTGGGCAACATTAAAGCACCCATCTGCCATGTTAGAGCATCTCCAACAGAAGCGCAACACGCAGCGCTTTAAAAAAGCATTTACAGCACCAGAATAGCCAGTTTTTGCGGGCCCGGAGTGCTGAGATCAGAAGTAGAGATAGAGAGTAGAGACTAGAGAGTAGAGACATAGATAGTTATCAGCATAGATAGATAAAAAAGTAGATAGTTCAACTACTCCCCGTCATCCGACTCCTCCTTGGTGATGTCCTCCTCCGACATCTTAATGTAAGCGTGAAGATACCGATCATCGTCGGATTCCCAGGGAGACGCTGCTCCTAGCCTCATGTTGAATTGAGTGTCTGCTTTTCACGTACGCTTATCCTCGCGATAGGCAGCTCGCTCCGCCCTCCTCCTCTCCCTCTCCGCCCTCCTTTGTGCGTAGAACTCGCGCTCGTTGATGATGTCCGGCAGGAAGCGTTGGCGCCACAGCGCCATGGCTTCCTCGTCCATCTCAGCGATGCTGAGACGGTGCTCCCGCCTCCGGTTGTCGCGACGATCATCATCGGTGATAAGCCGCGGCAGAGGCGCGAGCTCCTACGCCCGCTCCCGCGTCGGCACGTTGGGGAAGTTCAATGTTCTATGAGGCCACCAAAGGCGCCACGCCGCCGTGTTGTACGTGCGGGCGGCCTCGTTGGCGGTGTCGAAATTGCCGAGGCCGAGGCGCATCCCGCGGAACCGGATCTCGGTGGACCGGAGGGGCGCGCGCGGACGCGCGATATCCCCAAGTTTCCCGGTGACGCGGCGGCATGGTGGCGTGGCAGCGGCAAGGCGGGAAAGAGCAGGGAGAGAGCGGTGGCGAGGCGCAGAGCGGGGAGAGAGCGGTGGCGAGGCACAGAGCGGGGATAGAGCGGTGGCAAGGCATAGAGCGGTGGGAGGTCGTTAGATTTTATAAAGTGCGTCGAACGCCGTGTGCCAAAACTAGCGCACACCGTCCGCTTTTCCCGTGCGCGCATGATCCTTTCCCGACGTCCCTGCTATCTCTACTCTCTTCTCTACAATTATATTTATTTAATATTTAATATTTATCTCTACTTCTCTACTCTTTAAAAAAATAGAGTTGGTGATGATGGTGTGTCTGCCATCCTGCGATATAGGCCGTCCGATTTATATCCGATGGATAGGAAGGAAACTATGGCAATTTTGCAGAAAGATACCCACACCCCTCTCCAGATTTGCAAATAAGGCCTTCCCTTGTTCATCCTTTTCTCCCACAAGATAAACTACTCATACAAATGCATCTTGATGTTTCGTGCAACACATGGGCATCTTGCTAGTTCTAAAAACTTTCCATCATTTGCCACACTACTGGCTGCAGATGAAGAACCTACCCAAGCATAGCGCGATACAGGAGTGACGCACAATTACAAGGTGATATTCTATTGGACAATGGAGCCTATAACCAATTACTTTTACGGAACAATAACAACCAGGAAATTTGAAGGCTAGGTATGAACAAAATTGGAACTACACATTTACTGCTAAGAGATTCAATACACGCATCACCAATCAAGGAGGAGTATGACGGTCGCGATAGCGTCTATGCATCATGGTCGGCAACAGGAGTCAGTTCATTGTCCATGACGGTGGTGCTTCTGCGCTTGGCGTCGGCTTCCAGGAAACAGATCTGGGACCGTGGAAGACGGTGCCGGGGAAGAGGCTCCGTGTACGACGATGACGGTGGACCGGCTCCAGTGTGGCGTACGAGGTCGTAGATGAGGCAGATGTACTGCGGTGGACGTGTGCGCCGATGTAGAAGGGGAGGTGCACGAAGGCTGCGGTGCCATGAAGAAGTCTATTTTGCAGTGGGGATAGAAAATGGGGAGTATTTAGGTGTACTACTCTGGGTGTCGGGGTGGGGTTGGCTGGGTAGGGTGAACCTGAAGTTACGAAAACAGACCCCTACCAAGCGTCATCCGTAGGCCTGTTCCTAAGGCTATGATGGTAACCTCGCACTGCTCGAATCAGGGTCATGGGAGATTTTCCTGCCGACCACAAAATTTTGTGACACCGAACTCCCCGCGTGGCGTGTTGGGTGATTGGGCTAAGCAACTAGCGAGTGGTACTAGTAGTACTAGTAACTACTAGTACTCCCTCCATTTTATTAACTCTGCATAATAGGTTTGACCGAAGTTAAACTTCCTAAAGTTTGACCAAGTTTATATAAAAATATAATCATTTACCATAACAAATATGTATGATGTGAAAGTACATTCAATAATGAATCTAATGGTATTTATTTGTTATTGTATATGTTAATATTTTTTGTTATAAACTTTCTGAGAGTTTACAAAACTTGACTTTGACCAATGCTAATGCACGGACTTAAATAAAAACAGAGGGAGTACGCACTTGTTTTCTTAGTTTGTAGTGAATTAATCATTTGTAGTAACTATGAAATAAATATATTAGGCTATTGACTTCGAATGTAATGGTCTATACAATTCAATAGTTACAATCATTGTTGAATTCCAAGATGTATACGAGGTCTATAGTACTTCACAATATGCTCAAACTCACATAATCCCAGTCAAATTAGAATCTAAATGCATTTCATAGTTATTACTTTGTAGGATGCAACAAAACCAACCATAACTCTATATCATCCATTATAAAAGCAACATTTTGAACACATCCCAATGTGTGCAGAGCTTGCGAAGACAGAGCAGATAGGGCGGGAAAGATTGTATGTATGTGGAAGAGAGAGTAGGAGACAAACCTAACGATAGAGAGAGAGAGAGAGAAAGAGAGAGGAAGAAGTTATATCTATGAGAAAGATGGAGACCTGTAATATACGTGAGATGCGTGTGCATCCGGATTCTGTACACGTGGAAGGAGAAGAGACAACAGGTTTGATGAGAGAGCTGGAAAAACATGGAAAAGTGGGGAAGGGTCTCGTGGGTTGAGGGATTGATAATTTTGTGCGGGAGAGAGAGGGTGGGGGAGGAGTCAGTCAGCCGTCGTCACATCATCCTGCTTCCAAATGGCCCCACATTCTCTAGTGCAGTGTGGTCGCCGTCTTCAATCTCCTCGATGCCCTCTTTGAAGATTGAGGTGTTATGCATGCTGGGGTGCAGAAAAGCACAAGAGAGAGTGGTCACCATATAACCTTGGATGGGGATGAATTGTCTGCTCAAGGGAGGGGGAGTGTGTGTGCGGTGTGTGTGTGTGTGTGTGTGTGTGTGTGTCAGATATTGAGAGAAATCAAACCTATGGAGAGAAATGTGTGTGTATGTGACGGAAAGCTACATGCTAAATAGGTTTTTCACGAAGAGATTGTGCGTGCGAGATAGAGAGCGATGTGTGGGCCTTGAGGTGGGAAGGGGGTGGTGAGGGTGTCAAAATGTGTGCGTTGATGCATGTGTTACATGCGATCGTGCGAGGGATGGACGAATCAAGAGAGATGGTTGTTGTGTTATAGATGCTCCTCTCTCTCTCACACACACACACAAGTACAAATAGAAGACCGTTCTCTCATGTATGCACAACGTATCGGCATCCGTCTATGTCTCACTCATGCATGATCATTTGCACATTCACACCTCTCTATGTATCTATCACACGCACACCATCTCCACATTGCCCTTCCGCCACAACACACATATGGACACATACACACATTCTCTCTCAGTCACACACACAAAATCAGTATTGAAAAAAGCTAGGGCGCACCTAAAACTTCCAAATCCAAATAAACACGAACTAGAGCTAAATCCAAATATATGGAAATATTGTAGCGTCAAGAACTTTTCCAGGAAAAAAAGTTGAGTAATATTCGGGGATTGTTTTCACACACACACAAAAAGGTTCAGTGGATGTCCTTCGAGCGCGACACAGTGATGCACCGTTCGATCGACCGCGCGGCCGCAATTCACGTGCTTGCACAGGATTCTGTATCATGGCTGTGGTAACTAATATAAGTGCTGCCTCAGTCTAATGTTTACGTGTACTAGTACGGTTTTTTTAAGTTTGACCAACCCTATATAAAACTAAACTAAGCTCCCATACGCGCACTCATCAATAAGCCACCGCCGCCATTTCCCGCACATCACCGCCGTGTCGCCGCCATCCCTATGCCATGAAGCTGAAAGCACGCCCGCTCACATCGCCTGAAGTCCCTCGTCGCGATGCCGCCGCACTGCCAAGCACGCGAGCAGCTGGTGGAGCCGCGTCTATGCACGCAACATACGAAGAGGAGGACGAGCGCGTGCTCCAGCACGCCGGCGAGGAGTAACTAGCATGTCATTGTCGTCTCCGCCCGCACGAAGGAGATGCGTATGGTGGTTGTCGCGGCGGAAGCCGTTCGCGCCCGCGCCGAGCCCGCAAACCGGGTGCGGACGCGGAATCTACCTTCGAGACCTTGAATGCCATGTAGATCCTGCAATCTAAATGAGCAATTTGGGTCAGTCGACTCTTGTGAGACGTTGGATGAAACATGTATGGCCAGAAGGGCTTCTTCAACCTCTGAAATTGAGGCACTGTTCATCTTTTGTCTCAGGCATCGAGCCACCAGCCCGCCACACGCCTAACCGCCTGCCGCCGCCGCCCTCCCTTGAACCGCCTGCCACCGCCATGCTCCCCCCACCCCGCCATCCATTTAACCCCGGGCACGATCCATTTTTCCAGCGAACTGCATTCCACACCCAACACTCATAAGATAGATCATGGGCACCCTGCCACCCTAATATAGATACTGGGGTAGCTTCTCTGTCGTCTTCTTCCTTCGCTCCGTCGAACTTCTTTCACAAATCGACTGACCAAATTATACTACTAGTACAAACGTATTAAGTATAGTAGGAACATGAAGATACGAGCAGTAGTACCAACTACAAGAAGAACAGTAGTAAGACATAGTACTAGTACTACTGTAAAAGGAAAAGTTTGGAAACCTTGTGTATCCATACGCATTTTGTAAGTACGTGCATATTGTATGTGACCATAAATTTAACTAATGAAATGTTTGTGCATGTCACATGCACTAACATTTTATCAGTTAAATCTTTGGTCAAAATTTAGCACAAATTACAATGGTGATGAATAAACCAAGACGGAGGTACTAGTAGTAGTTTAGAAGCCCAAATAAATGAGTGAGGCGCCTTAATGTTACTCTCCATTGTGACTAGTCTTATGGGAAAAGCTGGGGAAGAGACGGCTTGTTTTTTAAGCTACCAAAAGAACTGGCCCTAGGAGTAGTAGCTAGGGATACTAGGAGTAGTAGCTAGGGATTGAGTGTGCGAGATGAACCGGAGAAAGTAAATGCAGAGAGATGAAATGCAAAAAAGACGGAGGGATGTGATGGTTGCTTGTCCATTGATTTTACCAGGCTAGTTATTACTGGGAGTGGTTGGGTTTTGTGATATGACGGCTTTACTGCCACGCCACGAGCGGGGTGAGACTCCCATGCAGCGCCTCCCTCTACACTAGTACTACATCGGTCATGGTTTATTAGTCCCCCATTGAATTTGACTGAAGATTTAACTAACAAAATGTTAGTCCATGTCAACAAAACTATATCGTTGGATTCATATTTGAACATAGTTTTCAATGATATAATTTTAGGTGACATGCATGAGCATTTATCGCACTATATATAATGTTAGTTAAATTTTTGGTCGTACTAATCTATAGTAAGGTGCCCGTGCGTTGCACGGAACAGTGAAATGCATTAATCAGGGAGTTGTTTATTTTGACAATGGATGTGGGGGTCATCTCATGTGTAATGGGTATCGATAGGTTTCTACGGATATTATTTCATCTCTAGAGCTCACAAACATCCGGGTGAAATAGATGAAAAAGTATCATTTGCAAACAAAAGCGTTCAATTGTTCAACCTGCATCCAAAACTTGTGAAGAAATAACACTTATTGTGCTTTGCAAGAAATGATCTTTAAGAATTAGTTTTGAGTATCGATTGTTATACATGTTGGCAACAGATGACATGGCACTTTCTTATAGTCAATAGTTGGCTATACTATTAAGTATTAACCATGCTCTTATACACCTAGATGGAGGGATTAAATCAGGATGATTTGGAAGGGGGCAGAGGAGATGTAAGAAATGGTTCATCATGAGTCTTTCACCAGTATTGTAGTAAAAATTCTCGGTTAATCTCATAAATGGCAAGCAAGAACTCTAATGGAGCAAAAGCATGCATGGAAGATTCTAGACTAAACCATCAATGGATAAACTTTTATTCAAGCGCGATACTCTAATAGAGCAAGATCACGCATGGAAGGTTCTATACTATATAAATAAGAAGTCTCCACATGCTTAGACAGCGGATTACAATGAACGAAGACTAATGATCATCATTTAACTTGGTAATGCATATGCCCATGTGAACCTCCCTGGAGTCCCCGTGCACCATGTTGGGGGGGATATCATAGCATGTGTCTTCCATGTCCACATCAGCGGGAAGGTCCCAGCTCGGCACAGTCCTAGTTAGCGTCATGGAGCCGCTGTGGGCGCCCACGTACCTCTGAGGGGCAGTAACAGTGAGCATGCACCCGTACATCAACCTCATGTCAGTGTTAGCGTTAGCGGCGTCGCCCCTGACGCACACTACAGAGACGGGGCGGCGGCCTGCGTGGGCCTCGCCGGTGCCCACGATCAACAGGAAGACGCTGTCGTCCTCCTCTGAGACTAGCATGCGGCGGTGACACTCCAGTGATTCCGGCACGATGAACAAGTAGCACGTCTCGTACTTGATGTTCGTCGCCAAGGGCCAGTAGTGTTCGACGGACGCCTGCGTGAGGTGATGCATGAGGTCCTCCGGTGAGCCCCAAAACAGCATCGAGCACTCATAGCAGTAGACAAAAGGGCTCCTTGGAGGCATCAACCAGGCCGTCCATGAAACGGGAGTGGCTGTAGGGGACGTTGCTCTAGTTGAATATATGAGCAAGTTACTAAGAGATTTAGTCTGAATAAGCACAAAATAAATCATGACGGCTATAACAGAGATTAAACTAATCATGTGGACTAGCATAGTAGATGAACAGATCAAATCTAGGACACAGACTACAAACATGAATTCTACCATGATTTCAAACATGAAGGACAGAAACACATACACTGCAACGGGAGCGGCACCGTTGGCGTTGAGGTTGTCACCCATGTCATTGAGGAAGAGGTTTCTGAGGTTGGGGAAGAAGTCGTCGTCGGTGAAGTCATCGCTATCAGCAGTCGTGCGAGTGTGCTCCCCAAATTTCAACAGCGCCCACCAAATGGAGCGCAGGAGGGAGTGACTGTAGGGGACGTTGCGGCCGTCGAATGGAGCGCAGGATTAGCACATGAAGCAGTAGATGGTGCTCCTCCCTAGTCTCTATCTCTACTCTTATCTCTATCTCTACTACTCTTCTTTCTTTTTTATAATATATACTAGTAGCTATCAAATCGAATAGTTCTGCGCTGGCCGCTGCACGCCCGGCTGAACACGCCTCCTCGTCTCCATCAAACGCCTCCGTTAAACCCGCATGCAAACCGAGAAACCTACTTGGGCCCGCGGGAGGAAATTTGCTGGTTGTCGTTGGAGAATTATAGTCACGTCCAATCCATTTGAGTTAATTGCGTGTATGATTCTACCTCTATAAAAATTTAATTGCATCCTTAATCCTGTACTATTCTAAGTACTCTGTGGGTTCCACTGTCAGTACAGTGTACATGACTTGCAGGCTGGCTACAGATTCGTACAGTGGGTTCCACTCCCAGTATAGTAGCGAAGGAAACAAATACATCCTTAATCTTGTATTCTAAGTACTTTGTGGGTTCCACTCCGAGTACAGTATCAAAATAAGTATATATTAAAAAAATAAAAAGCTACATTTTAGGACAGAATTCGAACTCAGGTCATCGTGCTGCAAGCATCCGGCCCAGACCAGTACACCAGGTGTTCATTGCGGACGATGCAAGAGATAAACCTTTATAGCAATGAGCTCGTTCGTTGCAACAGATCCAAAGTAGAATAATACATATTCACATATTTGAAAGAAAATAGTTTAGTTTTGATATACATATCACTAAAAATAACTTATGTTTCACTCCAAATATATTCTTTGGGCTGTTTTGACGAGGTAAGGGAGTAATGTGGTTGGTTTCAAGATACTAAGGGGTTTTGTGTAAACTGGAGCAGAGAAGTGGGAATTGTTGCAAAAGTCCACAACTTACATCACAACTGTTAGATGCAGATCTAATGGTCAGAAATGGCAGATGGCAGACACACCATCATCACCAACTAAGTCTTTTATAGGAGTAGGAGTAGAGAAAAAACCGAGTTAGTGAAGATGGTGTGTCTGCCATCTTATAATATAGACCATCCGATCTATATCTAACGGATAGTAAGCAAACTATGACAATTTTACAAAAGATACCCACACCTCTCTCCCCATTTACAGATAAGGCCTTGCCTCGTTCATCCTTATCTCATACAACCTCATTGTGAGCAATTAAAAAATGAAGTCTCTGGAACAATCTGGCATGGTGGCCGCTGCCGGCACCATCCATCCCCATGCCTCCGCCCAGTCCGACCACCAGTCGCCACCACGCCCCACTCATTCTCACCTTATCTCTCATCTTTCTCGAGATATCATTTTTCGATGAAATGGTCGAGATACCATTTTTCTGATAAAATTCTCGAGATATCATTAGTTTTTACACATGGGATTACTCCTGCATGGGTCAATCACAATAGGTGTTTTGTAAAAAAATGCATCTTCATGTTTCATGCAATGCACGGGCATCTTGCTAGTTTTTATGCATATAATTCCAAACACCATGTAGACATGGTCTTTGACCATTTTACAACTATGTTAGTATCATTGTTAGTGGTCAGCCGGTGCAAGTTATAGCCCCAGGTGTTTTAACCCTTTTTTAGTAATGATATCTAGCGATTGTTCGCCACGAGCTCAATCCTGGCGAATCCCACGTAACCATCAGATTTCCATCCGACGGTGGCATGTTTTTAAGCCATCGTATTTGACAAAACTGCCACCCTTACACTCGTACTATAACTGCGTCATGGGTGTTTACAACTGCCATGTCTCCCAGTGAACGTTTGCTGGGGATTGGAGTTAGCACCGATGGCGGTTCGTAGTCGTTCCACGCTCGGGCATTGAAGTTTGTAACTATTTTCGATTAGAATATACTACTCCGGTGCTACTAGTAGAGCAGAGTCCTACTCCACTACTACTCTACTCAAGTAAGTTAGGGCTTAGGAGTAGGTACTGTCGGGAGTACCAGTACTGTGATCACTCAAGCAAGTTGTCTGGCATCGATATGACCTACGCTGCTGGTATGTGTCTCGCAAGTGAAGCGGCGTGCTGTAGTCATCATCACCTGTCCACTTCCCGTAGCACATATTCGCTTCTCCATCTTTGTCCGCACATAATCGTCCAATCTTCCATCCCTGCTAAGGCGCCTCCCCCCCTCTTCCGAAACCCAAGCACTAACAATGGCAGAACCGAGCAGCCTACGCCGAAAGAGTGGCTGGAATTCACATCCCACCGAGGTAATCAAGCTCATTGTTTCACGTGTGTACAATCTCAGTACCATGCCGCTCGCCGCGTGCTCGTCGGGGCTGTAACATTTACTCAAAGCCCTTAGCCGGAGCTTTTTAAGCCAGCTCCTTGCTTGTTGATGCTGCCTGGTCTTTAGAAACAGTGTTTCATGCAGCATAACAATCATAGGGTGGCGAGCATCAACCCCCTTGACTACGATCCGATTCCTGCCACCCTAAACTACATTAACGATATGTACTGGGTCGGCATGAACACGTCTTGGATGGTGCTCGTCGACGATCGCGGCAGCTGGATGCTTGTGGAGGTCTACACCCGGTGATTGATCCCCCTTCCTTCGATTAACACTGCACTGCTTTGGCACCGCGACCTAGAATACTCGGAATCTTATAGTAGCCAACATGATACCAAGTTTGATTTGCTCAAGGTTGTAATCTGCCAAGTGCCCACAAGATCTACGAATTATAAAGACTTCAGGCTAATTGCGTTCTTCAACCGCGGTCTCGCCTATCTGACAAATCACTGCGGTAAGTGAATAAATCTGCACGTCCATCATAGGATCATACATCCTCCATGGTTCTCTGATGCCATTGAACACATGGGCTTCATTTACGCTGTCGACTCCTTCTATGGCTGGACGTATTGATGGCCTACTCCAGTCATCGCTACAAATGGCTATTACAGTAGTATGTTACTTTCCTATGATATCATGCTGGCTTGATTACATTACTGTGAACATTTACTGAAAAAATATTCATGCTCATAACATGTCGTTCTTAAGATTGACTACATTAAGAGCCCTTTTTTATTTGACTCCAACTTGATAAGATGTTGTAGGCCGCTTGGTGTCCCTACCCTTCATAATCCTAGAACCTTTCAAAGAAAAGCGGCATGGAAGTTGCAGGTGGTTCCTGGATCGATCAGACGATGGCGAACGATTGATGATCGTTCGCACGTACCGGGCGTGTTGTTTCGCAGAATACAATCACAGTCACTACAAGGTCTTTGAGCAGGTTCCCAGCTTCTCCCGGCCTTCAGGAATATTTGACTGGAGGCTGGTAAGTAGACTTGGTATGCGCTTCTCGGACTGAATTATCCGATTAACTAGGAGATAACCGACGGCAAGGATCATGATGGCATCTCGGTTTTGTTCATTAGCCAAAACTGTGTGTACACAGCGTACCGTGCGTCTCTGCATGCACCATACCCTGGTATGTGCCGCCACGCTCTACAACCCAAAGTAGGAGAGAGGGTCGCAAGTATCAGACTTTGACCTGCTGACTAGAGTTTCCCCCGTCAGACACCCATCCGGTTCAAGCTGTCAGCCAATCTCCACAGCTTAATAAATAGTGACGTCTAACTGAGCCAGTTAGTTAGATGCGTACACTTGGTGTAGTAGGATCTTTATTTAGTTTGATGCATACACTTGTTCTTTTTTGGTAGCCCTTTTGTAATGATGGCTGATGTTTTGTTTGGAAGAGAGAGATCCATCTTTACTCTTCTGGCCTACTTACTGCTTCTGTTGCACCCCCATCCTTGGTTGTTCCTGCTGCTGTTTTCAATGTACAATCAGTAGTATATTTATTCTGTTGGTTGAATAAGTGTGTTGTTAGAACGACAAACATAATGTTTTGGAAGTCGTTGCACGGTCCGATCCTTTAGTGCCCCGTATCGTACGTAGCGCATACTATTTTTGGTATGGAACACATTTTCCACTTGTTGATAACATGCAGCCCACTAATGAAGGCCCAATAGAGGAGCCCATAATTAACTGGAAGGGAGGCTCTCACATGAATCTGGCCCAGGTACATGCTCATGTTCCCCTAAACATAAATAAGTAAATAAATAAATAAAACTAAATGCTCATGCACCAGTTCTTTAAATTCACGATTTAATAGGAGGATATTATTTCCTATGATAGTATCGTTACATTCAGACGATATTCTTCTTAGGCAAAGATAGCGACCAGTCTTCTTTCTCCCACCATTTTCTTCCTGCAAACAGCGGACCCATGCAAATCATAGTCAACATCATAAATACTTCAGGTCCATTTTTATTTTTCAATAAGAATGTCCAACCCAGCCCAGCACATTGGCGACAACACTTTATCCTCCGCCTTGGTGCGCTCGCCGCGGTGCCGCCGTCCGGCCCTGTAAACATAGTGAATCGGGAGAGGACTGTAGTTGTGAGTATGACACTACGGACCCACTAGGTCCACTCCCAAACACAAGCAAGCGCCTCTTTTACTACTCGGATGCACCCCTCGTTTTTTACTCTAATCCACCCTGCTGATATCTAGGACCCACATCATTTTTAACATATAGTCAATTAACGACAGAATTGCACAACTTTTTTGAGGATTTGTTCGGAGGAGCAGCCTATAAACTGGGTTGTGCGGTCTCTGTGGCCTGTCTAACAACATGACCAGCCCAACAGTTTTTTCTTTGAGAAAATAGGTAGCCCACTATTTCTTTTTGAAGAATACCCAAGCTAGGCCTATTTGGTTTCTTCGACTTACAGGGCTGCAAATCTTTCAAGACGAGGAGGTATGCATTCCAGCCTAGCCAAAGAGTATGGTCAGTATCTGTTAAAAATAATATCAAAGGGGTTGAAAATTCCAAAAAAATATAGCAAATGGGAAATTAGTTTATTTTTTTGTTTTTATATTTAATTGGATTTTAACATGACATAGTATTAATTTATTTTTAAATTTGTTTTAGTATGGCTTCTAATTTTTGGATTAAGAATATTTTGTTCCCCAACAAATATTTGCGAATTTTCAAAATTTCACACATTTTTAGTTCAATTTTTTAACCATGGTACTAACCAGAAAATGGGCAGCAATTCTAAAAATGGAAAATGGGTTGCAATAAATTCCATATGAATTAGAAAATGGGTAAAAAATATAAAAATAATAGCAAATGGGCTATACACGCCACAGATTTCAAGGCTGACTTGTTTACGCAAGGCTTTTTCAGTCAACACACGATTCTAGCAGCAGTGACTGTTGGATGTCCATCCAACAGCCGACGTGCTTCTTCAATCTCTGATCTTCCTGCTCCAGGCGCCTAAACCAGTGCCAGTGGGACTGCCTGCTCCCTCCTCTTGTGGCCCGCTGTGATGCCACGTAGGCTTCACTGGCCCACCCTACTCCCTCCGCTGGCCTGGCCGCACGCAATCAACTGCCTCCTTATTACGCGAAAAAAATGATTCCTCCCACTGACATCTGGGGCGCACCGGTTCGGAGGCTGACCTATGGGCCTACTAAGTTGATGCGTACGCAGGGCTTTGTGAACTTAGTCAACAAACGATTCTAGCAGCAGTAACCGTTGGATTCAAATCGAACGGTCACCCTGCTTCTTCAATTGCTACTCTTCTTGCACCAGCCACCCAAACCAGCGCCGACGAGACCAGCTGTGCTTCCGTTGAGGCCTCACTGCCCCCTACTACTCCCACCGCTGGCCAGGCCCTGCGGCAACGGTAGCCTCACTAGCGCAGCCGAACCAGTGAACCCTCGTACTCCTCTCCTCGTGGGCATCCACTGTCGCGTCTTCCCCGGCTCCGCGTCGTCTCCTTCCTAGGCCTCGCCATCGTCCACCGCCTTGGTGCTCTCGGCACGGCGTGGTCAATGTGGTCAACGAACGACTTCCATCATAAGAGTACTGTACGTGGAGAGCCTGATAGCTGGGTCCATGGCCGCACCAAGGAAGTGCCTCCTTATTACGCGCAAAATAATGATTCCTCCACCTGACAGCTGCTACCTCTTGAGCACTGCATTGGATTTCCCTTGAAGAGGAAAGGGTGATGCAGCAAAGTAGCGTAAGTATTTCCCTCAGTTTTGGAGAACCAAGGTATCAATCCAGTAGGAGGCCACACGCAAGTCCCTCGTACCTACACAAACAAATAAGAACCTCGCAACCATAGCGATAAAGGGGTTGACAATCCCTTCATGGTCACTTACGAGATTACGAGAGTGAGATCTGATAGAGATAATAATGATAGGATAATATTTTTGGTATTTCTATGATATAGATTGAAAGTAAAGATTGCAAAGTAAAATAGGGGCCATAGGTTTCACTAGTGGCTTCTCTCAAGATAGCATAAGTATTACGGTGGGTGAATGAATTACTGTCGAGCAATTGCTAGAAAAGCGAATAATTATGAGAATATCTAGGCATGATCATGTATATAGGCATCACGTCCGTGACAAGTAGACCGACTCCTTCCTACATCTACTACTATTACTCCACACATCGACCGCTATCCAGCATGCATCTAGAGTATTAAGTTCATAAGAACAGAGTAATGCCTTAGGTAAGATGACATGATGTAGAGGGATAAACTCAAGCAATATGATATAAACCCCATCTTTTTATCCTCGATGGCAGCAATAAAATACGTGTCGTTTCCCTTTCTGTCATTGGGATCGAGCACTTCAAGATTGAACCCAAAGCTAAGCACTTCTCCCATTGCAAGAACGATCAATCTAGTAGGCCAAACCAAACAGATAATTCGAAGAGACTTGCAAAGATAACCAATCATGCATAAAAGATTTCAGAGAAGAATCAAATATTGTTCATAGATAGACTTGATCATAAACCCACAATTCATCGGATCTCGACAAACACACCGCAAAAAGAGTTACATCAAATAGATCTCCAAGAAGATCGAGGAGAACGTTGTATTGAGATCCAAAGAGAGAGAAGAAGCCATCTAGCTAATAACTATGGACCCGAAGGACAGAAGTAAACTACTCACACATCATCGGAGGGGCCATGGAGTTGATGTAGAGGCCCTCCGTGATCAATGCCCCCTCCAGCGGAGCTCCGGAAAAGGTCCCAAGATGGGATCTCTTGGGTACAGAAGGTTGCGGCGGTGGAAATAGGGTTTCATGGTGCTCCTAGATGTTTTCGGGGTATGTGAACATATATAGGAGGAAAAAGTAGGTCAGTTGAGCCACGAGGGGGGAGGGCGCGCCCAGGTGGTAGGCATGCCCCCTGCCTCGTGGACTCCTCGTCCGTTTCTTGACGTCCACTCCAAGTCCTCTGGATCACGTTTGTTCCAAAAATCACGCTCCCGAAGGTTTCAATCTGCTTGGACTCCGTTTCATATTCCTTTTCTGCGAAACACTGAAATAGGCAAAAAAACTTAATTTGCACTGGGCCTTGGGTTAATAGGTTAGTCCCAAAAATAATATAAAAGTGTAAAATAAAGCCCATTAACATCCAAAACAGATAATATAATAGCATGGAACAATCAAAAATTATAGATACGTTGGAGACGTATCAAGCATCCCCAAGCTTAATTCCTGTTCGCCCTCGAGTAGGTAAATGATAAAAACAGAATTTTTGCTGTGGAATGCTTTCTAGTATGTTCTTCAATGTATTTTTCTCTATTGTGGCATAAATGTTTAGATCTGAAAGATTCAAGATAAAATTTTATTGTTGACATAAAAATAATAATACTCTAAGTATGCTAATCAAGTAATTATGTCTTATCAAAATACCATAGCCAAAGAAAACTTATCCCTACAAAGTCATATAGTTTGGCCACGCTTCATTTTTGTCACACAATATGCTCCCATCATGCACAACCCCGATGACAAGCCAAGAAATTTTTTCACAATTAGACTTTTCAAACTCTTTCAACTTTTACGCAATATATGAGCGTGAGCCATGGACATAGCACTATGGGTGGAATAGAACATGATGATTGAGGTTGTGTGAGAAGAAAAAAAGGGAGAAAGTCTCACATTGAAGCGGCTAATCAATGGGCTATGGAGATGCCCACCGATTGATGTCAATGCAAGGAGTAGGGATTTCCATGCAACGGATGCACTAGAGCTATAAATATATGATAGCTCATCAAAGAAAATAAGTGGGTGTGCATCCAACTTGCTTGCTCATGAAGACCTAGAGAATTTGTGGAAGCCCATCATTGGAATATACAAGCCAAGTTCTATAATGAAAAATTCCCACTAGTATATGAAAGTGACAAAATAAGAGACTCTCTATCATGAAGATCATGGTGCTACTTTGAAGCACAAGTGTGGAAAAAGGATAGTAACATTGTCCCTTCTCTCTTTTTCTCTCATTTTTTTATTTTTTTTGTTTGGGCCTTCTTTTTTTATGGCCTCTTTTTTTGTCCGGAGTCTCATCCCGACTTGTGGGGGAATCATAGTCTCCATCATCCTTTACTCACATGGGACAATGCTCTAATGATGATCATCACACTTTTATTTACTTACAACTCAATACTTAGATTGCGATGTGAATGCCTCCGGCGGTGTACCGGGATTGCGATGAATCAAGAGTGACATGTATGAAAAATTAAGCATGGTGGCTTTGACACAAATATGATGTCAACTACATGATCATGCAAAGCAATATGACAATGATGATGCGTGTCATAATAAATGGAACAGTGGAAAGTTGCATGGCAATATATCTCGGAATGGCTATGGAAATGCCATAATAGGTAGGTATGGTGGCTGTTTTGAAGAATATATAAGGGGGCTTATGTGTGATAGAGCGTATCATATCACGAGGTTTGGATGCACCAACGAAGTTTGCACCAACTCTCAAGGTGAGAAAGGGCAATGCACGATACCGAAGAGGCTAGCAGTGATGGAAGGGTGAGAGTGTGTATAATCCATGGACTCCACATTAGTCATAAAGAACTCACAAACTTATTGCGAAAATCTACAAGTCATCAAAACCAAGCACTACACACATGCTCCTAGGGGGATAGATTGGTAGGAAAAGACCATCGCTCGTCCCCGACCGCCACTCATAAGGAAAGCAATCAAAGAACACTCCATGCTTAAAATTTGTCACATAATGTTTACCATACATGCATGCTACAGGACTTGCCAACTTCAACACAAGTATTCATCAATTTCACAATTACTCAGCTAGCACACCTCTAATATTACCACCTTTATATCTCAAAACAATCTATCAAGCATCCAACTTCTCTTAGAATTTAAAATTTATAACCAAAGTGAATTACCATGCTGTTATAAAGGACTCTAAAAATGATATAAGTGAAGCATGAGAGATCAATTATTTCTATAAAATAAAACCACCACCATGCTCTAAAAGATATAAGCGAAGTACTAGAGCAAAAATTATCCAACTCAAAAGGTATAAGTGAAGCACATAGAGTATTCTAATAAATTCCAATTCATGTGTGTCTCTACCAAATGGTGTGTACAGCAAGTATGATTGTGGTAATCTAAAAATCAAAGACTCAAATCATACAAGACGCTCCAAGCAAAACACATATCATGTGGCGAATAAAAATATAGCTCCAAGTAAAGTTACCGATGGACGAAGATGAAAGAGGGGATGCCTTCCGGGGCATCCCCAAGCTTAGGCTTTTGGTTGTCCTTGAATTTTACCTTGGGGTACCTTGGGAATCCCCAATATTAGGCTCTTTCCACTCCTTGTTCCATAATCCATCAAATCTTTACCCAAAACTTGAAAACTTCACAACACAAAACTTAAAAGAAAATCTTCGTGAGCTTCGTCAGTAAAAGAAAACAAACTACCACTTCAAGTTACTGTAATGAACTCATTATTTATTTATATTGGTGTTAGACCTACTGTATTCCAAATTTCTATGGTTCATAAACTCTACTACTAGCCATAGATTCATCAAAATAAGCAAACAACACACGAAAAACAGAATCTGTCAAAAACAGAACAGTCTGTAGTAATCTGTAGGTTTGGAATACTTATGGAACCCCGAAAAATCTAAAATAAATTGCTGTAAGTGAGTAATTTATCTATTAATCATATTCAAAAATAATTAACTAAATAGAACTCTCCAGTAAAAAAATGGCAGCAAATCTCGTGAGCGCTAAAGTTTCTGTTTTTTACAGCAAGATCGCAAAGACTTCCCCCAAGTCTTCCCAAAGGTTCTACTTGGCACAAAAACTAATTAAAAACATAAAACCACATCTAAACAGAATCTATATGAATTATTTATTACTAAATAGGAACAAAAAACAAGAAACAAAATTAAAATCGGGTTGCCTCCAAACAAGCGCTATCGTTTAACGCCCCTAGCTAGGCATAAAAACAAGAATAGATCTAGGTATTGTCATCTTTGGTATGCAATCCATAAGTGCCTCTCATAATAGATTTATAAGGTAATTTAATTTTCTTTCTAGGAAAGTGTTCCATGCCTTTCCTTAACGCAAATTGGAATCTAATATTCACTACTTTCATATCAATAATTGCACCAATCGTTCTAAGGAAAGGTCTACCAAGAATAATAGGACATGTAGGATTGCAATCTATATCAAGAACAATGAAATCTACGGGAACATAATTCCTATTTGCAAAAATAAGAAAATCATTAATCCTTCCCATAGGTTTCTTAATAATGGAATCCGCAAGATGCAAATTTAAAGAACAATCATCAAATTCACGAAAACCTAACATATCACACAAAGTTTTAGGAATCGTGGAAACACTAGCACCCAAATAACATAAATCAAAGCATTCATGATATTTAATCATAATTTTAATAGTAGGTTTCCACTCATCATGAAGTTTTCTAGGGATAGAAACTTCCAATTCAAGATTTTCTTCATAAGATTGCGTTAAAGCATCAACGATATGTTTAGTAAAAGCTTTATTTTGGCTATAAGCATGCGGAGAATTTAGCAAGGATTGCAACAAGGAAATACAATATATTAAAAAACAATTATAATAATTAAATTCCTTGAAATCCAAGATAATGGGTTCATTGCTATTCAAAGTTTTGACCTCTCCAATCCCACTTTTATCAATTTTTGCATCAAGATCTAAAAACTCTGAATCATTGGGAGGCCTTCTAACTAAAGTTGACTCATCTCCAGTCCCATCATTATCAAGATTCATATTGCAAAACAAAGATTTAATAGGGGACACATCAATAACTTTTAGAGCTTCATCTTTATTATCATGGAAACTAGAAGAACACGCTTTCACAAAACAATCTTCTTTAGCACGCATCCTAGCGGTTTTTTCTTTGCACACAATAATGGAAATTCTCATAGCTTTGAGAGACTCATTGATATCATGCTTAGGTGGAATAGATATAAGTTTCAAAGAATCAACATCAAGAGAAATTCTATCCACGTTCCTAGCCAACTCATCAATCTTAGACAATTTTTCTTCAATCAAAGCATGGAAACTCTTTTGCGAACTAATAAATTCTTTAATATTAAATTTAAAATCAGAGGGCATCTTATTATAATTTCCATAAGAATTGTTGTAGGAATTACCATAATTATTAGAGGAATTACTAGGAAACGGCCTAGGATTAAAATTACCTCTATATGCGTTATTACCAAAATTGTTCCTACCAACAAAATTCACATCCATAGATTCATTATTATTCTCAATCAAAGTAGACAAAGGCATATCATTAGGATCAGAAGAAACACTTTTATTAGCAAACAATTTCATAAGTTCATCCATCTTTCCGCTCAAAACATTGATTTCTTCTATAGCATGCACCTTTTTATTAGTAGATCTTTCAATATGCCATTGAGAATAATTAACCATAATATTATCTAGGAGTTTAGTAGCTTCTCCTAAAGTGATTTCCATAAAAGTGCCTCCTGCAGCCGAATCTAAAAGATTTCTAGAAGGAAAGTTCAATCCGACATAAAAATTTTGTATAATCATCCAAAGATTCAAACCATGTTTAGGGCAATTACGTATCATTAATTTTATCCTCTCCCGAGCTTGTGCAACATGTTCATGATCAAGTTGCTTAAAATTCATAATATCATTTCTAAGAGTGATGATCTTAGCGGGAGGAAAATACTTAGAGATAAAAGCATCTTTGCACTTATTCCATGAATTGATACTATTTTTAGGCAAAGACAAAAACCAAGTTTTAGCACGATCTCTAAGAGAAAACGGGAATAGCTTCAGTTTAACAATATCATTATCCACATATTTCTTCTTTTGCATATCACACAAATCAACGAAGTTGTTTAGATGGGTAGCGGCATCTTCACTAGGAAGGCCGGAAAACGGATCTTTCATGACAAGATTAAGCAAGGCAGCATTAATTTCACAAGATTCGGCATTGGTAAGAGGATCAATCGGAGTGCTAATAAAATCATTATTATTGGTATTGGAAAAGTCACACAACTTAGTATTATCTTGAGCCATCATGACGAGCAGGCAATCCAACACACAAGAAAACAAGAGACGAGCAAAAAGAGGCAAACTAGAAAAGAGAAGGGGAACGGCAAAAGTGGGCGAATAAAATGGCAAGGGTGAAGTGGGGGAGAGGAAAACGAGAGGCAAATGGAAAATAACGTAATGCGACGAATAAGAGTTTGTGATGGGTACTTGGTATGTCCTGACTTGTGCGTAGTCTCCCCGGAAACGGCGCTAGAAATCCTTCTTGCTACCTCTTGAGCACTGCATTGGTTTTCCCTTGAAGAGGAAAGGGTGATGCAGCAAAGTAGCGTAAGTATTTCCCTCAGTTTTTGAGAACCAAGGTATCAATCCAGTAGGAGGCCACACACAAATCCCTTGTACCTACACAAACAAATAAGAACCTCGCAACCATAGCGATAAAGGGGTTGTCAATCCCTTCATGATCACTTACGAGAGTGAGATCTGATAGAGATAATAATGATAAGATAATATTTTTAGTATTTTTATGATATAGATTGAAAGTAAAGATTGCAAAGTAAAATATATTGGAAACTTATATGATGGAGAATAGACCCGGGGACCATAGGTTTCACTAGTGGATTCTCTCAAGATAGCATAAGTATTACGGTGGGTGAACGAATTACTGTTGAGCAATTGATAGAAAAGCGAATAATTATGAGAATATCTTGGCATGATCATGTATATAGGCATCACGTCCGTGAAAAGTAGACCGACTCCTTCCTGCATCTACTACTATTACTCCACACATCGACCGCTATCCAGCATGCATGTAGAGTATTAAGTTCATAAGAGCAGAGTAACACCTTAGGTAAGATGACATGATGTAGAAGGATAAACTCAAGAAATATGATATAAACCCCGTCTTTTTATCCTCGATGGCAACAATACAATATGTGTCGTTTCCCTTTCTGTCACTAGGATCGAGCACCGCAAGATTGAACCCAAAGCTAAGCACTTCTCCCATTGCAAGAACGATCAATCTAGTAGGCCAAACCAAACTGATAATTCAAAGAGACTTGCAAAGATAACCAATCATGCATAAAAGATTTCAGAGAAGAATCAAATATTGTTCATAGATAGACTTGATCATAAACCCACAATTCATCAGATCTCGACA
This sequence comes from Triticum dicoccoides, assembly GCF_002162155.2. Lineage (NCBI taxonomy): Eukaryota > Viridiplantae > Streptophyta > Magnoliopsida > Poales > Poaceae > Triticum > Triticum dicoccoides. The sequence goes on from NC_041380.1 coordinate 99,280,211, forward strand.
AACACACCGCAAAAAGAGTTACATCAAATAGTTCTCCAAGAATATCGAGGAGAACTTTGTATTGAGATCCAAAGAGAGAGAAGAAGCCATCTAGCTAATAACTATGGAGCCGAAGGTCTGAAGTAAACTACTCACGCATCATTGGAGGGGCCATGGAGTTGATGTAGAGGCCCTCCGTGATCAATGCCCCCTCTGGCAGAGCTCCGGAAAAGGCCCCAAGATGGGATCTCTTGGGTATAGAAGGTTGCGGTGGTGGAAATAGGGTTTCATGGTGCTCCTGGATGTTTTCGGGTATGTGAACATATATAGGAGGAAGTAGGTCGGTTGAGCCACGAGGGGCCCATGAGGAGGGAGGGCGCGCCCAGGGGGTAGGTGCGCCCCCTGCCTCGTGGACTCCTCATCCGTTTATTAACGTCCACTCCATGTCCTCTGGATCACATTTGTTCCAAAAATCACGCTCCCAAAGGTTTCATTCCGTTTGGACTCCGTTTGATATTCCTTTTCTGCGAAACACTGAAATAGGCAAAAAAAACAGCAATTTGCACTGGGCCTTGGGTTAATAGGTTAGTCCCAAAAATAATATAAAAGTGTAAAATAAAGCCCATTAACATCCAAAACAGATAATATAATAGCATGGAACAATCAAAAATTATAGATATGTTGGAGACGTATCAACAGTAGGGACCCACCGGACGGGCCGTCGTATTTTGCGAAGAAACATTTCCCTCCTGACTGCTGGGACCCACCAGCTACATCTTCGCACGCAAGGAAGTGCCTGACAGTCGGGACCCACCTTGTCGAAGCGTACGTAGCATTGTCATTCTGGTCGCGAACGTGTACGTACATACTGGTCGATCGGTCTGTCTGTAGGCTGCAGCGATGAACCGTGGCCAAGTAAGGAAGGGCATGTGTCATAGTAGAGGCACACACGTAGCACGTACACATATGTACAACCAGGGTTCAAGAAAGTAAATACGGCCACGTACGTACATACAGGCGGGGTCTCGAACGCCTACTCGCGCATACGTACAACCAGGGCTCGTGTGCATGGCTGGATCGGAACAGAGAAACTGCATCTTCGTCATGTTCATCGGGAGCCAACCGGCTTGGACGGGACAGCCGGTCGAAACGAGGCCTAGCGTACCGCAGAACGGAGGAAACGACCTTGTGTTTGACCGGCCATGGTCGAAACGGGATCATGTTCATCAGGAGGGGTCTGGCATACCACAAAATGGAGGAAACGGACTTCTCTCGGACCTCCTACGGTCGAAATGGGGTCCTGTTGATCAGGAGGGGTGTGGTGTGACGCAAAACGGAGGAAACAGACATGTGTTGGAGCGCTATGATCGAAACGGGGTCCTATTCTCGGGAGGGGTGTGGCGTACTTCAAAACGGGACTCCATGGGATACTGTTCATCTCCACCACCGACTGCCTTCATGGGCTACTGTTCATCCACCGTCGACCTCCTCCAGCCTCCACCTGCGACTGTTCATCCACGGGCTCCTGTTCATCCAGCCTCCACCGCTCCCCCACCGGCTACTGTTCAACCATCCCTCTCCATGGGGACCCGTTCAACCACCCCTCCATGGGCTACTATTCATCCAGCCCTCCACCGGCTATTGTTCAACCAGCCCTCCACGGGGTCCTGTTCATCCAGCCCTCCACGGGGTCCTGTTCATCCATCCCCAAATGGCTCGATCGGGGTCCTGTTCATCCAGTGGCAACGGCCTCTACTACCACGGGGTCCTATTCACCCAACCACCCACCAGGAACTGTTCATCCAAACCCCTCAACAACGCTCACTGTTCATCAAGGGAAGGAGGCAGTAGGGTTCGGTCCGCTTCAGTTAGCAGCAGTAGCGAAGGAATCACTCGGGTTCAGTTAACATTAAGGGATCGATTGCTCGGGTTCAGTTAGATCCCAACGCCTCGCTCGGGTTTAGTTAGAGCGCAACGCCTCACACACACACGCACGTACGTGTACGAGAGAAACGCGCAAACCTCCGTGCACCACTTGGCCCCGACCACCCACCGTAACCGGGAACTCCCCGATATTTTCCTAGCCCTCACTTCTACCATGGTTTTTTCCGTCATGGACGGCCCAAAGAATGTCATGCAGCTACGTCTCCGGCCCGCCCAGGATGAAAAGCCCATTTTTTGTCATGATTTTTTGTCATAAAAGAATGAGCCCACCACATCTATGATGATACTGGGTTTTGTAGTGGGGGTGCGTGCGAAGAACTCAACCTCCCCAGTCTGCCTACTTGCCAATCTCTCAGCCTAGCTCGACGAACAGGAAGGAAATGAGACACGGCAGTTTACCCAGGTTTGGGCCACCTTGCGATGTAAAACCCTACTCCTGCTTCATGGTGGATTGGCCTCGAGGGGCTGAGGATGAACTAGTACAGTGGGAGAACCACCTCAGGAGGAGGTGTGTTCTTGGGCTTGAGTGAGCTGGTGAGTGTGCGGATGGAATCAATCCGATCCCCCCCTCTCTATGGTGGTCGCTATGTCCTATCTATAGTGGCCTTGGTCCTCTTCCCAAATGAAGGCGGGAAGGGATCCCACAACAGCCAAATTCGAAGGGAGACAACTAGTACATGCTATCCTGACAAAAGTAGTCTTTGCCTGCAAAAGCCACTGGTCGTGACGCCGGTGGGCTCGGTGATGACCTCCGTCCTGCCGTCCTGGCGGTCTTGGTCTTGTTGCACCAGAATGGAAATCTTTCGCTGATTCCTCGGGACTCCGCGCCTACGCTTGCCTCCATAGCACCAAAGAGGAAACTGGTACACTGCGCCCATTGGCGCCCGCCTGGCCTTGGTCGTCATGGCTCACGTCATCTGAACCTCATGAGGTGAAGCCTACATAGAAATCTCCACTCCTTGGGAGCCAGCCTGAGGAGGCCGCTCCTCGTGGAGGTCTTAGTGGTGTCCTCCTTGTGAGGCTTGGCCCCTTGCGAGGGTCTTGGGTTGTTGATGCTGATGAAGTTGGGTCGTACCAAGCCATTGATGAAGCCATACCGTGGGCCGCAGGCAGGCAAGTCTGGGTACCCCCGTTCCCAGAATGCCGACTGTAGCCCCCGGGCCCAAGGCGCGCTCGAACTTGGCTTCGAGGTGAAGCCAAGGGGCAAGTGCGGAGCGCCATGGGCCCTAACCGCCTGCGGCCTTGGTCAAAGCGTGGCGAATGATGGGACGTAAGCGTCTCCGCTTCCCCACGCGGTCTCGGCAACCGTTTGACTTGACGAGACACTGTTGCATGCAGAGAGAAACCCATCATTGCGTGGGATCGTGGAGGCAGGCAGTTGGCCTCCTTCCGGCTATAAATGAGGGGAGGGGCGGAGCCCCCCTCGCTCATCTCAATCTTCTCACTGCCCGCTCCTTCTTCTTCTCCGTCTTGCCATCGCATCCATGGCGCCGATCAGGAGGTTCTCCGTAGCGGAGAAGGGAAAAGCCCCCCGAGAGGAGCCTGAACCACTTCTGCCGAAGAAGAGGTTTAGCCACCCTCGCAACGCCAGTGAAGGACAGGTGGTGATGTGGCCTTGGTACGAGCGGCCTTCGCCTGGCTTCCCGATCCCATTGTACACCTGCGCGCAGGGCCCTGGGGCAGGTGGAAGTGCCCAATGCCGCGCGGTTCGGGATCGCGGTGGGCAGGCCGTGGCTGCGCAGCCAGCCGGCCCGCAAACTCACGCTGAGGCCTCCTCGCTTGAGTTCGTGATATGGGCGGCAATGCCGCCACGTACGTGGATCCAGTTCTCGGGGTTCTTCGCCGAGGAGATGCCACTGAGGGGGCCGCTCAAGCTATGGCTGCAGCATGCTAGATGTTGTAGCCTGGCCATGGGGGCGAAGGTCGAGGTCGTCCCCCCGGGCGGCATCTTCATGACCCGAGGATGGGGCGAGATCACCCGTGCCTGCCATCTAGAAAGGGCCCTCGCCGTCCACTTCGAGTACGACGACTCCTCCGCATTGTTCTTCAAGGTCTTTGACGAGGACGGCCGACGCCTGGAGTGCTGCCCGGGGGAGCAGCCCGCGCGGCGCGACCACGGGTGTTGAGATCGCGTCCGGAATCGCCGACATCTCCTCCAACAGCAGCGACAACTCCCTGGAATCGAGCAACTCCCCCGAGCCCAGCGAGTCTCCGGAGTCCAGTGATGACAGCTACATGCCACCGAGCTCTCGCCGCGCCCGGGAGCCAACCGGCTTGGATGTCCGATGACTCATAGCTTCCGACTTTCCGATGTCACTCGGTTGTCTGGTTGCTGTGCATAAATCTTGCACAGCCCAAATCACTTCCTAGGTATCGGACCTCCGAGGTTCTCTGGCCGTCTGTCGCCTGGCACATCCATCAGTGACCTGACGTCCAACCTCGGTCGGTCGTCCGATGTAGTTTGCGGCTCATATAAATACTTCGGGGTCGGGATGGGCGATTTAACCTATCATGTTTCCCCCCCTCTCCTCGACTGAGTCCTCCGCGCCACTAGGAGGGCGATTTCGCTGTCGCCAGGGGGTACCGCATCGCCGCGCCCCCAGCCTTCTCTTCCTCGTCTATTGCTCCGATCAGGTACCCCGTCCTGCTTAGTCACTCGCTTTTCTCTCGTCTTCGTCACTCGTTCGTGTTCACGTAGTGATCCCCTTTCTCTCTCAGATAATCTCTCGGGTGAGGTTCATCCCACGATGGTGAAATTTAAGCACACTGCTCGCAAGGATGCCAGGGGTACCTCTGCTCGCGGTAATTTATGTCCTTTCCGTTTCAATTTCCATCATCTCCGTCTTTGTTCGTGCCAAGGGCTCACTATGATTTGTCCATGTTCCTCTCCCCTTGGTTTCAGCCTCTCGTCGTGGTGGTTCTGATGACTCTTAGGAGGATTTGCGTCCATGCAAGCATGTTGGAAAACGTCTTGTGATCGAGGAGTCCTCCTCTGCCGAGGGCTCTGACTATGAAGAAGAGATGGAAGAAGAGGAGCGTGGTGTGCAAGCGACGTTTTCGCCCCGCCCCCGCGGTTCTCGAAGGGCCACTCACATGCCTGCTCCTCCTCGCGATCAGCCGCATGCCGATGGTCGTCACATATCCCTTTAGGCTCCTCAACTTGATGGGCGTATCCTCAAGGATTTCACCGAAGTGCCCAAGCTTGCATATCTTAAGTTCCGGCATGATGTTTATCAATTCGAGGTGGTTCAGGACTCTCTGGATCAATGTTTTTGCACAAATGTTCAGGCAGATATCTACACCTCTGCTGTCCCCCCAAAGGGCCTCTCTCTACACCACTTCATTGACTTAGCACATATTCGGAAACATCACATGAAGTACCCAGGTGCCATTGAGCTCATTGAGTCATCCGGTCTTGCTGCTCCGTTTGCATTTCAGCATGAATTTAGCCAGGATGCTATCCATTAGTTTTATGACACTTGCTTCTTTGCTCCTAAAAAGAATGTCACTTGGATGACATCTGACACCAAGCTCACTGATGTCTACTATGCAACTTTATTCTTCTAGACACGTGTTGGGCCTCCAAGCGCAGAGTTCTGTAGGACAGTAGCAATTTTCCCTCAAGTGGATGACCTAAGATTTATCAATCCATGAGAGGTGTATAATGAAGATGGTCTCTCCCAAACGACCCTGCAACCAAAAACAAGAAATCTCTTGTATCCCCAACACACCCAATACAATGGCAAATTGTATAGGTGCACTAGTTCGGCAAAGAGATGGTGATAAAATTGTAATATTGATGGTAGAAAATATCTAAATAAATAAAAACAGCAAGGTAGCAAATAGTAAACGGACACAAAAACGGTATCGCAATGCTTAAAAACAAGGACTACGGTCCATACTTTCACTAGTGCAACCTCTCGACAATGCTAATATAATTGGATCATATAACCATCCCTCAACGTGCAACGAAGAATCACTCCGAAATTCCTATCTAGCAGAGAACATAAGACGGAATTATTTGTAGGGTTCGAAACCACCTCAAAGCTATTCTTTCCGATCAATCTATCCTAGAGTTCGTACTAAAATAACACGAAGCTATTCTTTCTGATCAATCTAACCAAGAGTTCGTACTAAAATAACACCAAAGAAAATTCAGATTCATAATATTCAATCCAACACAAAGAACTTCAAAGAGTGCCCCAAGATTTCTACCGGAGAAACAAGGACAAGAACGTGCATCAACCACTATGCATAGATTACCCCAATGTCACCTCGGGAATCCGTGAGTTGAGTGCAAAAACATATATCAAGTGAATCAATATGATACCCCATTGTCACCACGAGTATTCAATATCAAGACATATATCAAGTGTTCTCAAATCCATAAAAAGTATTCAATCCGATAACAATGAAATCTCAAAGGGAAAAACTCAATTCATCACAACAAGATAGAGAGGGGAAAACACCATATGATCCAATTATATTAACAAAGCTCGTGATACATCAAGATCATGACATCTCAAGAACACGAGAGAGAGAGAGAGAGCGAGAGAGAGAGAGAGAGACAGTGATTAAACACATAGCTACTGGTACAAACTCTCAGCCCCGAGGGTGGATTACTCCCTCCTCGTCGTGGTGGCCGCCGGGATGATGAAGATGGCCACCGGAGATGATTCCCCCCTCCGACAGGGTGCCAGAACGGGGTCTGATGTAGGGTAGAACCCTAATCGCCCGATCTTTCATGAAAGGAGCGGATCGCGCGAAGAACACGAGGAACATGAGGGAAAAATGAAGGAAAATAAAACGGGAAACACGAGAGGAAACAATAAACCAACACGAATAAGTCACACATGTGCTAGATCCTCGAGTAAGAGAAGATACATGATCCACAACCAACTAGGGACGATACAAAAGGTAGCCGGTATTCTCCGTGAGGAGGTCTTGAGTTCTTCCCTAAAAGGGTTCTTGAATCCGCTTGGGGAATCTTCTCCGGTGGAGGCTCGAATCTCCGAGGAGAAGGTAACCAAGTGGATGAGCAAAGCTCTCACACGAAATATGAGCTAATCCTTTGCTAACCCTAAAAAGTAGGACGGGGGGAGTATATATAGTCTAGGGGGTTGAAGGGGTACACGGGCCTCAACCCTTCACTATGTGCAGACAAGGGAGGCCGGACATTCGAGCGTCAGGCCGGATGTCCGGGCTTTCATGAGGGGCCGGAGGTCTGGGCTGGGTGGCCGGATGTCCGGGCTGGAGGCGCTGGCCTTGCTGCTCTCTGGTTTGGTGGTGTCCGGATATCCGGGCTTGAGGCCGGATTTCCAGACAGGGCCACATGTCCAGGCTGGGGCCAGATGTTTGGGGCCTGTAGATGCTCAACGGCTGGATGCTGCTGTAGTGGACGACGCTCCAGGGGTCGGATGTCCGGGGCGTGGGAGGTGTTCTTGTCTCCTTTCGTTGATTCTCTTCATCCATGGACTTGGGGGCTTGTACATCTTCGCATGCATCTTCGGGAGGGTCCTCTTGGTACCTGATCATGCACAACGTCTCGGACTTAGGTAGTTGCCATGTCTCGAGCGGATCGTATGTAATATCACTAAGGAGAGAGGTCACCTTGGTCTCGAGAGATCTAGCTCTAGCTCGTGTCATGGGTCCTCTTGGATCTTGTTGAGGCGATGGTAGGTCCATGGAGATGACCGCAGGATGCTCCGCATCATCTCCCCTCCCGTGCGGAAGATCCGACCTCGGATCGAAAACCTCATCACCATGGTAGGGCGAGAGATCTTTGATGTTGAAGATGTCGCTCACGGAGTACTTGTCGCGTGGGATGTCAATCTTGTAGGCGTTGTTGCTGTAGCGTTCAAGCACCTTGAAGGGTGCATCCGCTCGTGGTTGAAGTTTGGACTTGCGTTCATTGTGGAAGCGGTCCTTGCGAAGGTGTAGCCACATGAGATCTCCAATGTTGAATACCATGGGGTGCTTGTTGATGTTGAGTTTGGTCGCAAGTCATTGCACTTGGCGCTCGATGGTGTGCCTTGTATCTTCATGGACCTTCTTGAGATGGGTCACACGTGCACTTGCGTCCAAATTGATGCGCTCTTGGAGTGGTAGAGGAAGAATGTCCAATGGTGACAATGGGTTGAATCCGTAGACGACCTCGAAGGGGGACTTGCCGGTTGTTGAGTGTGTTGCTCGGTTGTAGGCGAACTCGGCGATTGGTAGGCACAGTTGCAAGATTTCCCTACAAAATAGATGTGCAATATGTGAAGTATCATCTATCTTGTGGCAAGATATGAAAGGAGCCGTGGTGGAGAATTGGTTCATAACAACAAACACGGAATCCTTTCCATTCCTATTTCTAGGCAACCCAAGAACAAAATCCATACTAAAATCCTCCCATGGTTTATATGGAATTGGAAGTGGCACGTAAAGGTCAAGAGATTGAGCTTTGCACTTAGCTTGGCGACATGTAGAGTATTGGTTGGTGAAGCGGTTGACATCGCGAAGCATCATGGGCCAAGAGTGGTGCTTGGGGAGCGTAGCAAGTGTCTTGTCATGTCCAAAGTGGATGAGTAGTTGAACTTGCCATTGGATCTCCTTAGGTTCCTCGGGGTTGACGTGGTAGGGAACCTTGTTCGGAAGTGGGGCTCCGGGGATGAAGTCGATGCGGTGCTCGATGCCTCGTAGTGGAGGTAGTCCCGGAGGTAGCTCGTCGGGGAAAACATCGTGAAATTCCTGCAAAAGAGAAGACAACACTAGAGGAAGAGTGTGATGGGTGTTAGCTTTTGGTGCCTCGTCGTTGCACGAAAGGTCATAGTGCATGACACTAGATGTGTTCCCACACACTTCTCTCATCTCACGTGTGGTGGAAAATAGAACGAAATACTTCTTGTCGCTCATTGTGGATTCGCTCAATTTGGGCTTGTGGCGCTCACTTTCTTTTTGGTGGTTCACTCTCTCACTATTTTCTCCACGATGGGTGGCTTGCTTGTCGGCGATCACTTGACTTGGAGACATGGGGCGAAGTACGTACTCCTTTCCTTTCATCTTGAAGATGTAGTGGTTCGTTCGGCCGTTGTGGATGACTCCTCTATCAAATTGCCATAGGCGTCCAAGGATAAGGTGGCAGACGGTCATTGGAACGACATCGCACTCTAAGGTGTCTTCATAGGCGCCAATTTTGAAGGAGACTTGTACTCGATGCTCGACTTGGATAGTGCCGGAGTCGCTAAGACATTGCACTTTGTATGGATGTGGGTGCTTCGTCTTGGGAAATTGGAGCTTGGAGCAAAGTTCTTCACTTGCGAGATTATGACAACTCCCTCCATCAATGATGACCTTGACGGAGCGTCCATTGATGCCGGCCTTGGTGTGGAATATGTGGCATCTTTGGTCTTCTTCTTGGTGATGTTGGAGAGTCAAGACCTTGGAGACAACCACAGTGGGACTTGAATCTTCATCGCAAAAGACTTGTTCCTCGTCATCGTTCACTTGCTGGTGCATGGCGACATGCTCGATGGCGTCCATTTATCCTTCACTCATTGAGTCGTATGTACCATTGTCATGGAGGATGATGTTTCTCTTGTTGGTACACTTGAATGACTTGTGGCCTTGGCCGCCGCATGTGAAGCATTTGAAGGAACTCGTCTTGACGGTCTCATCGGTTGGGGTAGATGATGATGAAGCTCTCGGCTTGAAATTGCTTGTAGTAGGATGATTACTTGGGGTAGTCGAAGATTTTGGAGTCATTGAAGCTTGATTGTTGGAGAAGCCATAGGACTTGGATGAGGACTTGGCATACTTGAGGTCATCTTGCACTTGACGTTCCTCTTTGGTAGCTTGATGCACTAGTTCGATGAGGTCCGAGTATGGTTGGAAGTCGGCGATCTTCTTGATACGATGGTCGAGTCCATTCAAGAAATGTGCCATTGTTTGTTCATCATCTTTTGTGATGTTGGCTCTTATCATGGCAATATCCATCTCCTTGTAGTACTCTTCAACGCTCTTGGTTCCTTGCTTGAGTAGTTGGAGTTTCTTGAAGAGGTCACGGTTGTAGTAGGTAGGCACGAAGCGTGCTCTCATGACATCCTTCATTTGCGTCCATGTAGTGATGGGTGGTTCACCTCTTGCCTCTTGACGCTCGATAACTTGTTCCCACCAAATGAGGACATAGTCTTGGAACTCAAGGGATGCCATCGCGATCTTCTTCTCTTCTTCATAGTTGTGCAAACGGAACATTTTGTCGACCTTCAATTCCCATGAAAGATACTCTTCGGGATCGTTGCTTCCATTGAACTTGGGCATGGTGAATTTTAGCTTGCCGTAGCATTTCTCTTCATTGTGTTGGGGTCAGGGATGATGACGCCTGTGTTGTTGATGATTATCAAGCTCGTGTTGCTCTTGGTGAGGAGGGTTGTCAACCTCATGTTGCTCTTGTCGTGGATGATTTCCATTGTCTTCATGCTCTTGATGAACTTGATGTTCTTGGCGAGCTTGTGGAGGAGCTTGTCGAGCTCGAGGAGGAACTTGAGGAACTTGATGATGCACGCGAGCTTGAAATCTTCGTTCTTGAACTTCTTCGTGAAGTGCTTCTTCTTGTTCACGAGCTTGTCGGCCTCGGTTGGCTACGGCTCGACTTGAATCTTGGAGGTCTTGTTGCGCCGCAAGTGCTTGAACTTCACGGAGTTGTTGTTCTTGGCGTTGTGCCTCGGCATCTTGTGTATCTTTGTGAAGACATGCTCGCTCTTCCTCTTCATGTTGGCGTTGTCGTTGCCGTTCTCGTGCTAGCGCAAAAGCCGCTTGGGTTTGACGTTGTCGGTGCTCTTGAGGGTTGGTGCCGCATAGAGGATTGAGGATTGCTTGACGATCATTGCACGCGGCATGGCGAAGAGTGTTCGATGTTAGTGTACTTGAGCCAAAGAGGGTGAAGTCGGAGTGTCGACTTGAGTGGGTCCTTCTTGAAGAGGACGAAGTGGAATAAGAGCGGTTGATAAAAAAAGCGCGAATCTCGTCCATCCTTGCGTCATTCTCTTGCTTGTGATCGTCGAGCTTGTGGTCAAAGTAGTACCTTGTACGTTGCTTGGAGAGTCGCAAGTCGGCGGCGAGGTTGTCGATGCGTTCACTCATTACTTGTTTCTCTTGATGCAAATCACGTTGTGCACCAAAGAGGTGGCTCTTGGTGATGTAGGAGTTCATGTCGTCGTCGTGCTCAATGAAGAGTGGGTTGGTAGAAGTACTTGGCCTATCCATCATTACAAAAAATGTGAGTGGTAGAAAGAGAAGAACGTATTCCAAATGTACCTTGACCGAAGTTGAAAGTGGATCAATGATCACTCCAATGTGGACAAGGAAATAGCACGGTTGGTACCAATTATTGTCAGTTTCTCACACCTACACAACTAAAAGCTCATGGTGGAGCTTGGTTAGGATGGTGGCACAAAATTTGATGCAATTGTAAGTGAGCTTCAATAATGTTGGAAAAGATTCGCAAGATTGCAATGCTACAAGTAGACCAAGCAATGTAATGTACACGGAAACACACACGCAAAAAGATAAGTGGGGTTGGGCAACCAAGGAAGAGCCAAAATGTGGAATCCACACAAATGCTCTTGTTGCATAACACTAGAGAGACGCTAGCACGATTGCACAATAGGCGGATACAAGACTTGTGCACAACCTACTAAGCAAATATGCAACGACTTCTATCCCAAGTATGTTCTATGCAAGGTGTTTCTATGATATGATCCAAGATGATCGAGTATGACAATCTTAATGTTGTATTATGCTATGGTTCTTGCTTAAAAGCTCTTTGCTTATCTTTCCCTTTTGCTTAAAAGCTTGTTTGGCTCTTTGATGTTTGAGCTCTTTTCTCATGCAATGCTTTACGAACCAAGATAGAAATTGTGGATGCGATGACAACCTTGTGACACAAGAGATGATACGAAGATATGCAACAATTATGTATGTATGCTATGGGAAGTATGATCACTAATGTGCACAAGTCTCATTGCCGGCAATACTCAACGGCTAGTCTCGATGGGTAAGTGACGCATAGGAGTAAGCTATGATGGCTATCAAAGGAATGGCAAGAGTGATATGTCTAATACCAAGGTGAGGTTACCATTTCTTGCGGACGGTATGGTGTCAAAATGGTGCCACGAAAACCAAGATGTAGTCGAGGTGGTCGTTGTTGATGACGTGTCCGTGGCGAAGATGAGCGGTGGTGATGTTGATGTCGAACTAAAATTGTCGGAGTAGGACACGGTACCGCAACTCAAATTCTCAAGGCAAAATTGGACCAAAATTGTCGGAGTTGGAGTTGGTAAGCGGTGGTTGTGTATGTGGTATATGGTGGTGCTATGCGGAAGTATATGTGGGCACTAGAACAAATTTTGGCGAAATATGGACGGAAAACGGGCGGTGGAGAGCAACTGATGCTGCCAGGGGCCGGATGTCCAGGCTTGTTGGGCCGGATGTCCGGGCTTTGGATCCGGGGATGAAATCGAAGATCTTCGCGAGGAGAGGTCAAATCCGGGCAAAATTCGGAGAAATTTGTGGATGGAAATTGGGAAAAAGTGGATGGAAAGCTAGATCTACCTGCAACACATGAAATCCGCCGATCAAATCCAACAAAACTTCATCACACCAACAAATCACAAAAAAAATTGGGGGCTATTTTTGTGGGGAATTTTCGAATTAGGGACAAAAACAAGGCTAGAAACACAACGGGGAGGCTCCGAAATCATGATCAACGTGGCTCATGATACCAAGATGATGTAGGGTAGAACCCTAATCGCCTGATCTTTCACGAAAGGAGCGGATCCCGCGAAGAACACGAGGAACACGAGGGGAAAACGAAGGAAAACACAAGGGGAAACACGAGAGGAAACACTAAACCAACACGAATAAGTCACACATGTGCTAGATCCTCGAGTACATAAGAGAAGATACACGATCCACAACCAACTAGGGACGATACAAAAGGTAGCCAGTCTTCTCCGTGAGGAGGTCTTGAGTTCTTCCCTAAAAGGGGTCTTGAATCTGCTTGGGGGATCTTCTCCGGTGGAGGCTCGAATCTCCGAGAAGAAGGTAACCAAGTGGATGAACAAAGCTCTCACACAAAATATGAGCTAATCCTTTGCTAACCCTAAAAAGTAGGATAGGGAGGAGTATATATAGTCTAGGGGGTTGAAGGGGTACACGGGCCTCAGCCCTTCACTGTGTGCAGACAGGGGAGGCCGGACGTCCGGGCATCGGGCCGGATGTCCGGGCTTTCATGAGGGGACGGATGTCCGGGCTGGGTGGCCGGATGTCCGGGCTGGAGGCGCTGGCCTTGATGCTCTCTGGTTCGGTGGTGTCCGGATATCCGGGCTTGAGGCTGGATTTTTTGGTAGGGCCGGATGTCCGGGCTAGGGCCGGATGTCCGGAGCCTGTAGATGCTCGGCGGCTGGATGCTGTTGTAGTGGACGACGCTCTAGGGGCCGGATGTCCGGGGTAACGGCCGGATGTCTGGGTCCTGGGAGGTGTTCTTGTCTCCTTCCGTTGAGTCTCTTCATCCGTGGACTTGGGGGCTTGTACATCTTCACATGCATCTTCGGGAGGGTCCTCTTGGTACCTGATCATGCACAATGACTCGGACTTAGGTAGTAGCCATGTCTCGAGAGGATCATATGTAATATCACTAAGGAGAGAAGTCACCTCAGTCTCAAGAGATCTAGCTCTATCTCGTGTCATGTGTAGCGACCATACCTCAAACGGTCCAATCTCTGTGCTCAGGTGTCATCCCTGGATCAGTAATGCTGACACCACACAGTACTTGAAGGATTTATAACAAAGTAGCAATCACACACTTATTACATCGAGTGTCTCAAAAGAGAACTTATTACAATAAATATTGCTTAAGGCCATATAATAACGATAACAGCGGAAGGCTTGGAAGATAAGTGAGTCCATCAACTCCAACGGCATCACTGAGTATAGAACCACGACCTAAAAGCACCTCAATCATCGTCTGAAAAGTCTGCAACATTAACGTTGCAGCCCGAAACGGGTCAGCACATGGAATATGCTGGCAAAGTAACACATAGAGAGTAATGGAATGAAATAGGCTATTCTATATGCACATTTGGCTGGTGGAAAGCTCTATGGTTACAGTTTTGCGTAAAGCCAATTTTTCCCTACTGCAAAGGAATACATTTTATTTAACTATCATGGTAGTTGTTAAACATTGAGAATGGTTTACAGCATTCTCAATCCCAATTAAGCATCATCATTAAACATAACCAAACAAAATTAATTTTAGAGTAACATGATGAGATTCACATGATAATCCAAGTACTAGATACTCAAGATGTCCATAACCGGGGACACGGCTAATCATGATTAGTTTATACACTCTGCAGAGGTTTGCGCACTTTTCCCCACAAGACTCGATCGCCTCCGTTTGGTTTCTCACACTACATGGTGTTTGAGAAACGGATGACCGAGACATAGTCTTTCAGAAGCGCTAGCACCTTACGATTGGGTAGACCGTTACACCTACTTTCCCCTACATTTGCTAGTCTACCATTTTAAGAGTTCGCACAACTTAATCAACTATGCTAGAGCCCATAGTAGCTTGTGGCTGCACACGGAAGTTTCTAGCGTGAATAATCTCATGATCCCTTTGAGCCTGGGTGGCGGTCCAAAAGAAAAACAGGCAATCGCTGGAATACCCAGGTGCCTCAATCCACCCAGATGTGTGTTTAAGTTGCCACCTTAGATAAACCATTAATTTAACATCTCACATCTGTCATGGATACACTCACCCAATCCGCGTCTACTAGCATAGCATGGCACAATAAGCAAACGTAGAAGTAACTCCCAAAGGTTTGATAATAACAGGTAATAGGTACTACCTCAACTACTTCCCAAGCCCACAATTTAATTAGATCCTAATCATGCAATGTGTGAGGATTGATCTAATGCAATAAAACTGGGTAGTAGGAGGTATGATCAAAGTGTTACTTGCCTTGCTGATGATCCGCAAAACCTAGCGATTCGAAGTAGCAAGCGGCGCACTCCGGGTACTCTATCACAAACAAACAAGCATACAATAAGTACTCAACTAGTGCACAGGTAAAACTCGAATAAAAGATCTAACCAGAAAGTTCAACTTAAGAACTCTGGTTGGCAAAAAGAATCAAATCGAATGAAGCAACGAAAGACAAACGACAAAAGAAACAGGCTTCGTTTACTATTATGTATCTAGGGCAATTTTTACAGTGGCTAAAACTTGTTTGAGTTGGTTAAATGGAAAGAGGGCTTTGAGACGAAACTCCAGGCACTTGAATCGCCTGATTCCGATAAACGAGCGAAAAGTTAGACTAAAACGAAAATCGGATCAGGAATCGCGATCTGAAAAATCGCGGATTTAATCCGAGAAAAAGAAAAACGAAAAACATTCGTTAAAACGAACGAACGGATGAACGCTCGCTAATTAAATAAACCGGAAAAACCGATCTATTAAAAAAACTGAAACTAAAAAACCAAATAAAACCGACGGAAAACCGATCGGTTTTCTAAAAAAATGGTGCCGAAAAAACTACCTCCGGCGGCGGCGGGGCGGGGCGGCGGCGCAGAGCAGTGGCGGCGCGACGGCCGGGCGGCGGCCTAGGGTTAGGGTTCGGGGGCGGCGGCGACTTGGGCTGGCCTCGGGCCTCGGGGCGCTATATAAAGGGCCCAGCCAGGTGGAGTCCTGGCTGGTTACGGCCCAAGGTCGGTTCGGACTCTTTTTTTTAAATAATTACGCTCAGAAAAAAAAGGAATACTAAACGGACTCCAAAAATTCTGAAATAAATTTTCCCCGGCTTCTAAAATCAAGCCGCACAGGATGACATTTATTTGCGGCCTAAATGCAATGTTGAAAAACGCGCATTTTTCCCTAATTCAAATAAAATAGCAAATAAATCCAAACAAAATCTTATTTGATTTTTTTATTAAATCCTCAATATTTATTTATTTTGGGAAAGTCATTTTATTCCCTCTCTCATATTTTTGTAATAATTGAAGATAAAATAAATAAAATCAAATGATCCTATTTTCAAAATTTGAGAAAACTCAAATATGAAAATAACGAAATCCCCAACTCTCTTCAAGGGTCATTGAGTTGTGTAGAATTTTCTAGGATCAACCAAATGCAAATAAAATATGATATGCAATGATGATCTAGTGTATAACATTCCAAATTGAAAATTTGGGATGTTACAAACCTACCCCCCTTAAGATGAATCTCGCCCTCGAGATTCGGGTTGGCTAGAAAATAGGTGAGGGTGGTCCTTCAGCAATTCCTCCTCTCGTTCCCAGGTGGCTTCATCCTCCGTGTGGTGGCTCCACTGAACCTTGCAAAACTTGATAACCTTGCTGCGGGTGACTCGACCGGCATACTCTAGAATCTTAATTGGTTTCTCCTCATAGGTCAAATCACTGTCCAACTGAATCGCTTCCAGTGGCACTGTATCTCTCAGCGGTATATCAACCATCTCTGCATGGCACTTCTTCAACTGGGAAACGTGGAACACGTCGTGAACTCCTGACAATCCTTCGGGCAATTCAACTTATAGGCTACTTCTCCCATACGCTCCAAAACTTTGTATGGGCCTACAAAATGTGGTGCTAACTTTCCCTTAACTCCAAAGCGCTTAACTCCTCGAAGTGGAGATACTCGAAGATAAACTCGGTCTCCGACTTCGTAAACTGTCTCCTTGCGTTTAGAATCTGCATAACTGTTCTGCCGGGATTGAGCTACCTTGAGCCTATCGCGAATCACTTTCACTTTCTGTCAGACTCCTTTATTAGATCCGGTCCAAACAACTGGCAGTCTCCAACTTCATCCCAAGACAATGGGGTCCTGCACCTCCTTCCATACAAGGCTTCCAAAGGGACCATCTTCAAACTGGATTGATAACTGTTGTTGTAAGAGAACTCTACATATGGCATTCTCGTCCCAACTAGATCCATAATCTAGCGCACAAGCTCTTAGCATATCGTCCAAAATCTGATTGACTCTCTCGGTCTGTCCATCTGTCTGCGGATGGAAAGCTGTACTGAACTCCAGTCTGGTACCCAAAGTTTCATGCAACTGATTCCAGAACTTTGAGGTAAACTGGGTTCCTCTATCTGATACAATGCTCCTTGGAACTCCATGCAGACATACGATTCTGGTCATGTATATCTTTGCCAACTTTGCACTGGTATAGGTAGTCTTCACTGGAATGAAATGAGCTACCTTTGTCAAACGATTGACTACAACCCAAATCGAGTCATAGCCTGAACGAGTTCGGGGCAAACCCATAATAAAATCCATGCCTAGCTTACCCCACTTCCATTCGGGTATTGGCAATGGCTGTAGCAATCTTGCTGGCTTCTGATGCTCTGCCTTTACTCTCTGACATACATCACAAACTGCTACATACTCCGCAATATCCTTCTTCATTCCGGTCCACCAGAAAGTATCTTTCAAATCCAAATACATCTTGGTATTTCCTGGGTGAATCGAATATGGTGAATCATGGGCCTCTTGCAGAATTAACTTCCCGATCTCCGAATCATTAGGCACATAAACACGATCTTCAAACCATAAGGTATCGTGCTCATCCTCACGAAATCCCTTAGCTTTTCCTTTGCTCATTTTCTTCTTTATAGAGGCAATCTCCTTGTCAGTCTTCTGGGCTTCTCTGATCTTATCCATCAAAGTAGACTGAATCTCCAATGCGGCTACATAGCCTCTCGGAACTATCTCCAAACATAGCTCACGAAGATTTTCAGCTAAATCCCTTGGTAAATCTCCCGTCATTAGTGTGTTCACATGGCTTTTACGGCTCAACGCATCGGCCACTACGTTAGCCTTTCCGAGGTGATAATGCAATTTCATATCATAATCCTTGATGAGCTCCAACCATCTCCTTTGCCTGAGATTCAACTCCTTCTGCGTGAAAATATACTTGAAACTCTTGTGATCCGTGTACACCTCACAATGGTTTCCAATGAGAAAATGTCTCCAAGTTTTTAATGCATGCACTACGACTGCTAACTCCAAATCATGCGTAGCATAATTTAACTCATGCGGCTTAAGCTGTCGTGAGGCATAGGAAACCACTCTTCCTTCCTGCATAAGCACTGCTCCAAGTCCTCGACGTGAAGCGTCGCAATACACGTCATAATCCTTGGTCTGATCTGGCAAAATCAATACTGGTGAGGTAACCAAACGTTTCTTTAACTCCTGGAAACTAGCCTCACATTCTTCAGTCCATATGAAATTGGTATCCTTTTTCAACAACTCCGTCATATGCTTCGCAATCTTTGAGAAATTCGCAATGAATCTTTGGTAGTATCCCGCGAGTCCAAGAAAACTCCGGATCTCTCCAACTGTTGTTGGGGCTTCCCAATTTGTCACAGTATCAACCTTAGTGGGATCTACTGCTATACCTTCTCCAGATATAACGTGTCCGAGAAATCCAACTTCCTTCAACCAAAACTCACATTTGCTAAATTTGGCATATAACTGGTGTTCTCTGAGCTTACCAAGTACCAAACGTAAATGCTCCTTATGCTCCTCCTCATTCTTCGAGTAAACAAGGATATCATCATTGAACACTACGACGAACTTATCCAAAAACTCCATAAACACTTTGTTCATCATGTTCATAAAATATGCAGGTGCGTTAGTCAGACCAAATGACATAACAGTATACTCGTACAGCCCATACCTGGTGGTAAAAGCCGTCTTAGGTATATCCTGTTCTCGAATCTTCAACTGGTGGTATCCTGATCGTAGATCGATCTTGGAAAATACCTTAGCTCCTAGCAATCGATCAAACAGATCATTGATCATCGGTAGTGGGTATTTGTTATTGATGGTTACTTCATTTAATCCTCGATAATCAACAACCATCCTTAACGATCCATCCTTCTTATCCACTAGAAGTGCTGGAGATCCCCAAGGCGAAGAACTTGGGCGAATATATCCTTTATCCAGTAACTCCTTAATCTTCTTCTTAATCTCCACCAAATCCTTTGCGGGCATCCTATATGGTCTCTTTGATATTGGCCCTGTGCCTGGCAAAATATCAATCAAAAACTCAATATCTCTATCCGGTGGCATGCCTAGCAACTCTTCTAGAAATACATCAGGGAAATCCATCACTACTGGTACTTCCTCCTACACAACTCCTGTTAGAAAATTTACTTGAGTCCTCTTCGGCACATGCCGGGATACATACTTGATCCTTCTCCCTTCTGGGGTGGTAAGCAAGATCGACTTACTGGCGCAATTGATGTTTCCTCCATACATCGACAGCCAATCCATACCCAGAATTACATCCAATCATTGTGATTCCAAAATGATCAAATCCGAGGGAAACACATGCCTACCTATACTCAATGGCACTTGAAAACATCCCTAGCTAGCCATATACTCTGCTCCTGGTGAGCTTACTAACATAGGTGTTCTAAGAACTTTGGTGGGCAGAATATACTTATCCACAAATACCCTTGATATGTATGAATGTGATGCACCAGTATCGAAAATAACGAGGGCAGTAAATGACTTAATCAAAAACTTACCGATTACTGCATCCGGCTGCTCTTCAACCTCCTCCACGTTAACGTGGTTCACCTGTCCCCTGTTGAAAGGGTTCGGCTTCTTTCCAGAGCTTCCATTGCCATTACCATTTTGTGATTCAGGACATTCATTGGCATAATGTCCGGTCTTCTGGCACTTGAAACAAGTGACTTGGCTCAGGTCTCTCTTGGCTGGGGTTGATGGATTGGTGCGGTTCTGGCCGTTGCTTCCTCCTTTCCTGTTACCATTCTTGGTGCCATTGTGGTTGAGCGAGCTACCTCCTCCATGGGTATGCTGAAAATGTCCTCCCGATCTAGGGGTAAAACGTGGCTTCTGCTGAGATCCTGAATTGTACTTCCATTGTCCATACTTCCTCTTGAGATTCTCAATCTGCTGCTGCTTCCCTTCAATCATGAGTGCACGATCTACCAACTCCTGGTAGTTGTTGAAGGTTGCTACCATCAACTGCATGCTCAACTCATCATTCAGTCCTTCCAGAAACTTCTCCTGCTTAGCTGCATCCGTAGCAACGTCATCTGGGGCATAACGTGCTAGCTTACTAAAGTCCTCCACATACTGGCCAACTGTCCGTCCTCCTTGGCGCAAGTTTTGAAACTCCCGCTTCTTCATGGCCATAGCTCCTGCTGAAACATGGGCAGTACGAAAAGCCTGCTAAAACTGGTCCCACATGACAGTGTCCACAGGGAAAGTGGCTGTGAAATTCTCCCACCATGATGCTGCGGGTCCTTCAAGCTGATGTGCGGCAAACTTCACTTTTTCTGCATCTGTGCATCCTGCGGTGGTCAACTCCCTTGCTGTCTTGCAGAGCCAATCATCTGCTACTATCGGCTTAGTGCTACTGGAAAACACCGGCGGATTCAGCCTAAGAAAACAGGCTAAGTTATCAACAGGTGGTGGTGGTGGTGGTGGGTTGTTGTTGTTGTTCCCCTGATTCTGGTTCTGGACTAGCAACTGCATCAATGTGTTCTGCTGCTGGATCAACTGAGTGAGCTCCGGTGGGAAGGTAAATCCGGGGTCACGTCTCGGAGGCATCTGAGGGTTTACAAAAGATGAGATTTAAGAATAGAGGGGGGGTCTAAAGAGAAAACACTACCCATATGCACATGAGGCAAAAGCAAACAATTCACTTCATTCAATCAATCAACAAGGGCATACAATCGATCTAACTATCGCAAAAGTAATCGGACTACTATATTTACATGGTAGACTACTACTACTGATTTGGTGGTCTACTAGAAATATTCTTCGGTTGCAGACTCCATTATATCTGCTCCAGCTTCATCAACATAGTCATCATCGCTATCATCTGGACCCGAGTCGGTGTCGTCGATGATGATGTAGTCTTCCGGGCGAATCTCCTTGGGTTCTTCATCTTCTTCTACTAGTGTAAGGCCTCCCATAAATATTCCGATCTTCTTGATCAGATCATCATTCTTCTCCACTAATACTTTGATTTCCTCTTCATAATCTTCACGTGTAGCCTTGAGTTCTTCCTCTAGTTCCTTGATTCTTGTCTTTGCCTTCTTCAGATCTATCATGTCGGTGCACATCTGGTTCTCCTGACGTCGAATGTGCAGGTTTAACTCCTGGATAAAAGCTGCAACTAATCAATCCTTCATGGTACTGATCATCTCCAAGTGCTCATCTCGACGCCCACAAATCTGGTAGATAGTATCCTTGAGATCATTGCGGTAGACTTCTCCAATGTGTCCCATGGCGATGTGAGCTGCCATGCTCTTTCCTAGATCCCAAGTTGGTGCATCAAAAGAAAACTCTATGGGATCAGTGACTGGCATGAACGTCCTTCCTGGAACTTGAACTTGAATCATCCAGCGCTCCTCTTCAGGTAGAGTGGTGTTGTAGGTTCTAGTGAAGCTGGGTACTCCAATGTTCAGGTATCTAGTGACTTCCTTCAAGTGACGTCCAAAGGGTCTATCCTCATCCGGTTGGGTGAACTTGTTCCTTGCATCCGCCAACCTAAAAGAGTAGGAAAAGATGAGAAGTCAAAAAGAGAAGAGAGTGAGTAGTGATCTAGGTCTTTTAGCTTAGTGGTCGTGTCCTACAGTCAGTGTGTGCTCTGATACCATCTTGTAGCGACCAGACCTCAAACGGTCCAATCTCTATGCTCAGGTGTCATCCCTGGATCAGTAATCCTGACACCACACAATACTTGAAGGATTTATAACAGAGTAGCAATCATACACTTATTACATCGAGTGTCTCAAAAGAGAACTTATTACAATAAATATGGCTTAAGGCCATCTAATAACGATAACAGCGGAAGGCTTGGAAGATAAGTGAGTCTATCAACTCCAACGGCATCACTGAGTATAGAACCACGACCAAAAAGCACCTTAATCGTTGTCTGAAAAGTCTGCAACATTAACGTTGCAGCCCAAAACGGGTCAGCACATGGAATATGCTGGCAAAGTAACACATAGAGAGTAATGGAATGAAATAGGCTATTCTATATGCATATTTGGCTGGTGGAAAGCTCTATGGTTACAGTTTTGCATAAAGCCAATTTTTCCCTACTGCAAAGGAATACATTTTATTTAACTATCATGGTAGTTGTTAAACATTGAGAATGGTTGACAGCATTCTCAATCCCAATTAAGCATCATCATTAAACATAACCCAACAAAATTAATTTTAGAGTAACATGATGAGATTCACATGATAATCCAAGTACTAGATACTCAAGATGTCCATAACCGGGGACACGGCTAATCATGATTAGTTTATACACTCTGCAGAGGTTTGTGCACTTTTCCCCACAAGACTTGATCGCCTCTGTTTGGTTGCTCGCACTACATGGTGTTTGAGAAACGGATGACGGAGACATAGTCTTTCAGAAGCGCTAGCACCTTACGATTGGGTAGACTGTTACACCTACTTTCCCCTACATCTACTAGTCTACCATTGTAAGAGTTTGCACAATTTAGTCAACTATGCTAGAGCCCATAGTAGCTTGTGGTTGCACACGGAAGTTTCTAGCGTGAATAATCTCATGATCCCTTTGAGCCTGGGTGGCGGTCCAAAAGAAAAATAGGCAATCGCTGGAATACCCAGGTGCCTCAATCCACCCAGATGTGTGTTTAAGTTGCCACCTTAGATAAATCATTAATTTAACAATCTCACATATGTCATGGATACACTCACCCAATCCATGTCAACTAGCATAGCATGGCACAATAAGCAAACGTAGAAGTAACTCCCAAAGGTTTGATAATAACAGGTAATAGGTACTACCTCAACTACTTCCCAAGCCCACAATTTAATTAGATCCTAATCATGCAATGTGTGAGGATTGATCTAATGCAATAAAACTGGGTAGTAGGAGGTATGATCAAAGTGTTACTTGCCTTGCTGATGATCCGTAAAACCTAGCGATTCGAAGTAGCAAGCGGCGCACTCCGGGTACTCTATTGCAAACAAACAAGCATACAATAAGTACTCAACTAGTGCACAGGTAAAACTCGAATAAAAGATCAAACCAGAAAGTTCAACTTAAGAACTCCGGTTGGCAAAAAGAATCAAATCGAACGAAGCAACGAAAGACAGGCGGCAAAAGAAACATGCTTCGTTTACTATTATGGATCTAGGGCAATTTTTACAATGGCAAAAACTTTTTTCAGTTGGTTAAACAGAAAGAGGGTTTCGAGACGAAACTCCAAGCGCTTGAATCGCCTGATTCCGACAAACGAGCGAAAAGTTAGACTAAAACGAAAATCGGATCAGGAATCGCGATTTGAAAAATCATGGATTTAATCCGAGAAAAAGAAAAACGACGAACGTTCGTTAAAACGAACGAACGGACGAACGCTCGCTACTTAAATAAACCGGAAAACCCGATCTATTTAAAAAAACCAATACTAAAAAAACCGAACAAAACCGACGGAAAACCGATCAGTTTTCCAAAAAAACCGGCGGCGAAAAAACTACCTCCGGCGGCGGATCCGACGGCGGCTGCAGCGGTCCGGAGCGGCGGTCCGGCGGTGGCGGCGGGGCGGGGCGGCGGCGGTGGCGCAGAGCAGCGGCGGCGCGGCGGCGGCGGGCAGCGGCCTAGGGTTAGGGTTCGGGGGCGGCGGCAGCGGCGACTTGGGTTGGCCTCGGGCCTCGGGGCACTATATAAAGGGCCCGGCCACTGGCCGGTTACGGCGCAAGGTCGGTTCGGACTTTTTGTTTAAATAATTACACTCAGAAAAAAACAAAAGGAATACTAAACGGACTCCAAAAATCCCGAAATAAATTTTCCCCGGCTTCTAAAATCAAGCCGCACAGGATGAACATTTATTTGGGGCCTAAATGCAATTTTGAAAAATGCACATTTTCCCTAATTCAAATAAAATAGCAAATAAATCCAAATAAAATCTTATTTGATTTCTTTATTAAATCCTCAATATTTCTTTATTTTGGGAAAGTCATTTTATTCCCTCTCTCATATTTTTGTAATAATTGAAGATAAAATCAATAAAATCAAATGATCCTATTTTCAAAATTTGAGAAAACTCAAATATGAAAATAACGAAATCCCCAACTCTCTTCAAGGGTCATTGAGTTGCGTAGAATTTTCTAGGATCAACCAAAATGCAAATAAAATATGATATGCAATGATGATCTAGTGTATAACATTCCAAATTGAAAATTTGGGATGTTACATCATGGGTCCTCTTGGCTCTTGTTGAGGCAATGGTAGGTCCATGGAGATGACCGTAGGATGCTCCGCATCAGGGTCTAGATTGGTTTTCGGTGGCTACAGAGCCTTGCAGCGGCAGAACTTCTGATCTAGGTTAACCCCGAGGGTTTTCGAAATACTTGTGAATTTATAGGGTGAAGAGGGGTGCGGGAGGCCACTGAGGTGGGCACAACCCACCTGGGCGCGCCTGGGCCCCCATGCGTGCCCTGGTGGGTTGTTCCCCCCTCGGGGCACCCCCCACGTGCCTCTTTGGCCCACTGGTGGTCTTTTGGTCCATAAAAAATCTCCAAAAGGTTTCGCGGTGTTTGGACTCCATTTGGTATTGATTTCTTGCGATGTAAAAAACAAGCAAAAAACAGCAACTAGCATTGGGCACTGGATCAATAGGTTAGTCCCAAAAAATGATATAAAGTTGCTATAAAATGATTATAAAATATCCAAGAATTATAATATATCAGCATGAATCCTTCATAAATTATAGATATGTTGGAGACGTATCAGCATCCCCAAGCTTAATTCCTACTCGTCCTCGATTAGGTAAATGATAGAAGAAATAATTTATGAAGTGTGAATGCTAGCAAAGTGCACAAGTTTGATCAATGACAATTTCAATCACTTTTCCTAGCATCATGACAGCAATTCTTTCTCATAAAATTTCTTATGTTAAAGTAGCAACCAATTCACATGTTAAGGTTCAAACAATGAATTCTCTTGAAACTCAACAACCTATGTTCTCAGTCATCAAGAAATTGCATTTGAACTTATTCAACGGAGTTTAAGTAAGAGCTCCACATACTCAACCATCATATAGTCTTGTATGGTAGGTAACACTCACCACGTACATATGAGCAAAACGTTTCAACCGGACACATAGAAAGATAGGGGCTTACAGTTTTGCCTCCCAGCGTATTCACCTCAAGGGTGACGTCAACAATAATAACTCATGTTACCCATATCCAACTGGATATATGTGTCTAGATCTTTCCTCGCCACATGATTCTTACCAAAAGAGAAAAGTAAAAAGGGAATAGAGAGAAAAACTTTGACTCTTTGCATAAAACTAAATACTGAAAAGTAAAGGATAGGCCCTTCGCAGAGGGAAGCAGAGGTCTCCATGTGCTTATTTATTTGTATGCTCAACCCCTTAGTGCATAGGAACGTCACGTTATATTGCCCCTTATGATAGCAACCCTTATTATGCAGTCTGTTGCTTTTATTCTTTGCCATCACAAGTTCGTACAACGCTTAATTTTCTCTTGCACTAAGGGCTTGTTTGTGACTGCTCCACTTCACCAAAATCAGTTTCACTCAACCAAATCCACTTTGGAGTAGTTTCATGCAGAAGTTGTAGCACTATCAAAGAAAAATGTTTGGTTTCCATGTAGCTCTAGCTTCAAGAATGGGAAATTTGGTGAAAGGATCTATTTGATTGGATGAGGGAGGAGAAACAAAGGGGTATCCACTTACTGGTGGCAGTTGTGGGTAATTTCCCCCCAACTCCATCTTCTAGAGTTTTTTGAAGCACCCCCTCAAGAGCTTCATAAAAAACTGGGAGTTGTACCGCAGATTCTAGTTTTTTTGCGGAGCGGTATATCGTGGAGCTACCCCTTTTGGCTTGGTTTTTCTGAAGCGGAGTTGAATTTTAAGGAGCAGAGCAGTACCAAACAGGCTCTAAATGATCTCACACTTTTAGAAGCAATTTTTATTGCCTGATTGCACCGATAACAACTTACTTGAAGGATCTTGCTCAATCCTTAGGTAGGTATGGTGCACTCTTGAAAATAAGATTTGGGTTTAAGGGTTTTTGGATGCACAAGTAGTATCTCTACTTGGTGCGGAATTTTTGGCTAGCAAAGATGGGGGGCAAGCACCACATGTTGAAGGATCTATGCCAATATATCTTCTATGTGAATATGAACAAACATAAACCATTACGTTGTCTTCCTTGTCCAACGTCAACAATTTTGGCATATAATATTTTGATGGGGGCTCACAATCACAAAAGATTTCCATGATAGTGTATTTGCATGTGAAAGTTCTCTTCCTTATACTAATTATTCGTGAATTGCTTTATGACCAATATTGTGATTGTCAAGCCTCAAAAGATTTCACTTTCTAAACCCAATGTGAAGCTACCACTAGGCATGATATGATTTCAACTTCATGATATTCAATTTATTCAACAATTTACTCATAGGATATAAGTGAAGCACAAGAGTAAATGACATAGAAAAGAGCTTCGTTGACGGGATGTGAATGCCACTTACCTAGCCTCCCTGGTAACTATTTGAGGACTCTATTTTATTTTAAAAAAATCAGATATAATAATTTTATTAAAACAGCAAGCAAAACAAACAAAATTACATTCCAAGAATAGCACACATCATGTGAAGAAGCAAAAACTTAGGCTCAACCGATACTAACCAATAATTGTTGAAGAAGAAAGGTGGGACGCCTACCGGGGCATCCCCAAGCTTAGATGCTTGAGACTTCCTGAAATATTATCTTGGGGTGCCTTGGGCATCCCCAAGCTTGAGCTTTTGTGTCTCCTTAATTCTTCTCATATCACGGATTTCCTAAATCTCAAAAGCTTCATCCACACAAAACTCAACAAGAACTCGTGAGGTAAGTTAGTATAAACCAATGCAAAAACCTTATCATTCTATAATGTATAAAATCACTAAAATTATTATTCAACATTGAATACTGAATGCATCTTCATATTTAATACTCCTATCCTCAAATAGAATCATTAAATAAGCAAACATACGCAAATAATGCAAACATAACAGCAATCTGCCAAAACAGTACAGTCTGTAAAGAATGCAAGAGTATCAATACTTCTTAAACTCCAAAAATTACGAAAATTTTACAAACTGTAGAAAATTTATCATATCTCATTTTTCAAAAAGAATCAACATTTTATAGCATCCTGACTTTTCTAGGGAATTTTTGCAATAGCAGTAAACTTTCTGTTTTCAAACAGCAACATGTATACTTGCAAAATAAGCATGGCAAAGGCTATCATTGCCACTTTTATTGAAATAAAAGATGCAAAATATTATTATAAATAACATAATGAAAATGCTAAAATAAAATGACGCTCCAAAAAAAACACATATCATATGACGAATGAAAACATAGCTCCAAGTGAGGTTACCGATAATGTTGGAGACGAAAGAGGGGATGCCTTCCGGGGCATCCCCAAGCTTAGTTGCTTGGATATTCCTTGAATATTACCTTGGGCTTCCTTGGGCATCCCCAAGATTAGGGTCTTATCACTCCTTATTCTCCTCATATCGACATCTCACCCAAAACTTGAAAACTTCGATCACACAAAACTTAACGGAACTTTGTGAGATAGGTTAGTATGATAAAGAGCAAATGATTTCACTTTGGTACTGTCAAATGCAAGATTCATAATTGTTTCCACACAATTCCTACTGTAGCATATCATTTCCACAATTTATATTGAGCAATATAAGCCATGGAAACTAGAAAACAAGCAAACTATGCACTGGAAATAGAATCTATCAAAAACAGGATAGTCTGTAGTAATCTATACTCCAACCATACTTCTGCTACTCCAAAAATTCTGAAAAATTAGGAAAACCTGGGAAATTTATCTATTAATCTTGTGCAAAAAGAATCAGCATTTTATCATGCTTCTGTTAAAATGAGAATTGTTTTCCTGAGCGCAAAAGTTTCTGTTTTTCAGCAAGATCAAATCAACTATCACCATAGGTCATCCCAAGGGCTTTACTTGGCACTTTATTGAAATAAAAGCAATAAAACATGATCAATACAGTAGCATAATCATGTGAGCACACAAAAGCAGTATGTAAAAGTGTTGGGTTGTCTCCCAACAAGCGCTTTTCTTTTATGCCTTTTTAGCTAGGCATGATGATTCAATGATGCTCGCATAAAAGATAAGAATTGAAACATGAAAAGAGCATCATGAAGCATATTACTAGCAAATTTTAGGTCTAACCCATTTCCTATGCATAGGGATTTTTTGAGCAAACAACTTATGGGAACAAGAATCAACTAGCATAGGAAGGCAAAACAAGTGCAGCTTCAAAACAATCAACACATAGAGAAGAAACTTGATATTATTGAGATATGTAAGAGCATAAGTTCCTTCCTCATAATAATTTTCGGAAACATCATGAATGGCTTCAACAATATAACTATCACATACAACGCTCTTTTCATGATGCACAAGCATAGAAGATTTATTACACTTTATGGCATACATGTCATCATAATAATCATCATAGATAGTAACTTTATTGTCATGGTCAATTGAAACCTCTTCCAAAATAGTGGATGTATCACTAAATAAAGTCATGACCTCTCCAAATGCACTTTCATCAATATTGTAATAAGATTAAATACCCTCCAAAATAGTGGGATCACTACTACCTAGAGTTGATACTCTTCCAAACCCACTTTCATCAATGTAATCATCATAAATAGGAGGCATGCTATCATCATAATAAATTTTCTTATCAAAAGTAGAAGGAATCAAAGGATCATATTCATTAAGAAAAGCATCCCCATGCTTAGGACAAGCATTATTTCCAGCAAATAAATCTTCAAACATATCATACTCATTAAACATGGCATCCCCAAGCTTGTGGTTTTGCATATCATCACAATCATTCTTATCAATAGCATTAACGGCACCAATAGTATAGCAAACATTATTATCATATTCTTCCAAGAAAGTTCTAAAAATATTTTCAAGATCGTAAGGGATATCGTTGCCTTCCCAATCATAATCATTACAACAAGTGGTAGGTATCACAAAATCATACTCAATATCATCATCCTCCATCAACATATTTGATTCAGTTTCATGAGGCACAATGGTGATAGGAGCAACATTATTTGGGAGAGATACCTTTTTACCTTTGTTCTTTCTTCTTTTCTTCTTCTTCATCACATCATGTGGGGGTTTAATTAATTCTTTCAAGCTTCTTATTGAAGAGATTGGTTGGATAGGAAGCTCCTCCTTGTTACCTGATTCATCACAATAAACACTAGGAGGGTATTGGGAAATATTTTCCCTTTCATTAGTACTCTCTTCATATTCTATTTGTTTTCTTGACTTTAGATAGTTGGCAATATAAGGATTCTCAATGCAATTTACCGCGCAAAACATATAAATTTCCTCTAGATCAAAATCAAGAAATCTCTCGGGATTTGGAAAACCCCTAGTTATATGTTTCATTTCTTCATACCCCAAAAGAAGACTAAGCTCTTTATGATGCTCAAGGGAAATCAAGTTATCACAATTTTTGGACACGATTTGATCATGAAACAATTTGCATTGGAGATTTAAATGGCCACGTCCATTGCAAAGTTCACAAGGATGGCGAAAAAATTACATCTTTCAGCACAATGAACTAGCCTCTCTTGGAACTTTTTCATTTCTAAATATTTATGCTTCTTACAAATCTATCTTACCTTTTTGGTGTGCAAATGCATTCCCAATTCACTCCGCAAAAATTGACATGCTTATAAGAAACATTTTTGTCATGTCTTTTGCAATCATCGTTAGCATTTTGGATATTCAAAGAATTCATACTAAGAACATTGCAATCATACTCATCATTCAAATATTTTTTGCCAAACATTTTATTGACTTCTTCTTCTAACAATTGAGTACAATTTTCCGAACCGTCATTTTCAAGAAAGATATTATAAATATGATCAATAATATGATGCAACCTCAATTCCATTTTTTTGTGGTTTTCTTTTTATAAACCAAACTAGTGATAAAACAAGAAACTAAAAGATTTGATTGCAAGATCTAAAGATATACCTTCAAGCACTCACCTCCCCGGCAACGGCGCCAGAAAAGATCTTGATGTCTACTACGCAACTTTATTCTTGTAGACACGTGTTGGGCCTCCAAGCGCGGAGTTTTGTAGGACAGTAGCAATTTTCCCTCAAGTGGATGACCTAAGATTTATCAATCCGTGAGAGGGTAGGATGAAGATGGTCTCTCTCAAATGACCCTGCAACCAAATACAAGAAATCTCGTGTGTCCCCAACACAGTTACAATGGAAAATTGTATAGGTGCACTAGTTCGGCGAAGAGATGGTGATAAAAGAGTAATATTGATGGTAAAAATATATTTTTATAATCTGAATAAATAAAAACAGTAAGGTAGCAAATAGTAAACGGGCATAAAAATGGTATTGCAATGCTTAAAAACAATGCCTAGGGTCCATACTTTCACTAGTGCAACCTCTCAACAATGCTAATATAATTGGATCATATAACCGTCCCTCAACGTGCAATGAAGAATCACTCCAAAGTTCCTATCTAGCGAAGAACATAAGACAGAATTGTTTGTAGGGTACAAAACCACCTCAAAGATATTCTTTCCGATCAATCTATCCTAGAGTTCGTACTAAAATAACACGAAGCTATTCTTTCCGATCGATCTAACCAAGAGTTCGTACTAAAATAACACCAAAGCAAATTCAGATTCATAATATTCAATCCAACACAAAGAACTTCAAAGAGTGCCCCAATATTTCTACCGGAGAAACAAGGACAAGAACGTCCATCAACCCCTATGCATAGATTACCCCAATGTCACCTTGGGAATCCGCGAGTTGAGTGCCAAACCATATATTAAGTGAACCAATACAATACCCCATTGTCACCACGAGTATTCAATTGCAAGACATATATCAAGTGTTCTCAAATCCATAAAAGTATTCAATCCGATAACAACGAAATCTCAAAGGGAAAAACTCAATTCATCACAACAAGATAGAGAGGGGAAAACACCATATGATCCGACTATACTAACAAAGCCCGTGATACATCAAGATCGTGACATCTCAAGAACATGAGAGACAGAGATTAAACACATAGCTACTGGTACAAACCCTCAACCCCGAGGGTGGACTACTCCCTCCTCATCGTTGTGGCCTCCGGGATGATGAAGATGGCCACCGGAGACGATTCCCCCTCCGGCAAGGTGCCAGAACGGGGTCTAGATTGGTTTTCAGTGGCTACAGAGCCTTGCGGCGGTGGAACTTCTGATCTAGGTTCACCCCGAGGGTTTTCAGAATATTTGTGAATTTATAGGGTGAAGAGGGGGTGCGAGAGGCCACCGAGGTGGGCACAACCCACCTGGGTGCGTTTGGGCCCCCAGGCGCGCCCTGGTGGGTTGTGCCCCCCTCGGGGCACCCCCATGTGCTTCTTTGGCCCACTGGTGGTCTTCTGGTCCATAAAAATCTCCAAAAAGTTTTGCGGTGTTTGGACTCCGTTTGATATTGATTTCCTACAAGGTAAAAAACAAGCAAAAAAACAGCATCTGGCACTAGGCACTGGGTCAATAGGTTAGTCCCAAAAATGATATAAAGTTGCCATAAAATGATTGTAAAACATCCAAGGATGATAATATATCAGCATGAATACTTCATAAATTATAGATACGTTGGAGATGTATCACTCAATGCCACTTATGATCAATTTTTCGCTGCTCTTGGGTTTCCGGACAGTGGATTCAAGATCCATAAAGATGACCCAAATCACAAACCCAAAGCAGTTGAAGAAGAGGAGCATGGTGTGCAAGTGACGTTTCGTCCCGCCCCGCGGTTCTCGAAGGGCCACTCACATGCCTGCTCCTCCTCCCGATCAGCCGCATGCCGATGGTTGTCACATACCCCTTGAGGATCCTCAACTTCATGGGCGTATCCTCAAGGATTTCACCAAAGTGCCCAAGCCTGCATCTCTTAAGTTCCAGCATGATGTTGATCAATTCAAGGTGGTTCAAGACTCTCTGGATCAACATTTTTGCACAAATGTTCAGGCAGATATCTACACCTCTGTTTTCCTCCCAAAGGGTCTCTCTCTACACCACTTCATTGACTTAGCACAATTCGGAAACATCTCGTGAAGTACCCAGGTGCCATTGAGCTCATTGAGTCATCTGGTCTTGCTGCTCCGTTTGCATTTCAGCATGGCTTTAACCAAGCTGCTATCCATCAGTTTTATGCCACTTGCTTATTTGCTCCTAACAAGACCGTCACTTGGATGACATCTGACACCGAGCTCACTGCCACTTATGCTCAATTTGTCGCTGCTCTTGGGTTTCCGGACAGTGGATTCAAGATCCATAAAGATGACCCAAATCACAAACCCAAAGCAGTTGAGGCTTGTGGCTATCTTCTTAAGGAGCTTCATGACCTTACTGAGGAAGAAAAGATGAAGGGTCTGTATCAAGTTTCTATTTGGAGATCTCCTTACTACATCATCTGCCAATGTATCATCCATACCATCTATCCTAAGATGGGTGACAAGGGATCTTGCAATAGTTATTGCATCGATCTTATGTCTCACCTCCATGACTCTCCCAAAGGCAAGATCAACGTTCCTCATTTCCTATGGCATGAAATCCGTCTTGCTAGCTTTCAGTATAAGTGTGCCTTTCCTCATGCTCCATTCATTCAGGCTCTTATTGGGAGTGTGGATCCCTTGGTTTCAGCCTCTCATCATGGTGGTTCTGATGACTCTTAGGAGGAGTTGCATCCACGCAAGCATGCTGGGAAACGTCCTGTGATCGAGGAGTCCTCCTCTGCCGAGGGCTTTGACTATGAAGAAGAGATGGAAGAAGAGGAGCGTGGTGTGCAAGTGACGTTTCGTCCCGCCCCGCGGTTCTCGAAGGGCCACTCACATGCCTGCTCCTCCTCCCGATCAGCCGCATGCCGATGGTTGTCACATACCCCTTGAGGATCCTCAACTTCATGGGCGTATCCTCAAGGATTTCACCAAAGTGCCCAAGCCTGCATCTCTTAAGTTCCAGCGTGATGTTGATCAATTCAAGGTGGTTCAAGACTCTCTGGATCAACATTTTTGCACAAATGTTCAGGCAGATATCTACACCTCTATTGTCCTCCCAAAGGGTCTCTCTCTGCACCACTTCATTGACTTAGCACAATTCGGAAACATCCCGTGAAGTACCCAGGTGCCATTGAGCTCATTGAGTCATCTCGTCTTGCTACTCCGTTTGCATTTCAGCATGGCTTTAACCAAGCTGCTATCCATCAGTTTTATGCCACTTGCTTATTTGCTCCTAACAAGACCGTCACTTGGATGACATCTAACACCAAGCTCACTGCCACTTATGCTCAATTTGTCGCTGCTCTTGGGTTTCCGGAAAGTGGATTCAAGATTCATAAAGATGACCCAAATCACAAACCCAAAGTAGTTTAGGCTTGTCTCTATCTTCTTAAGGAGCTTCATGACCTTACTGAGGAAGAAAAGATGAAGGATCTGAATCAAGTTTCTATTTGGAGATCTCCTTACTACATCATCTACCAATGTATCATCCATACCATCTATCCTAAGATGGGTGACAGGGGATCTTGCAACAGTTATTGAATCGATCTTATGTATTGCCTCCATGACTCTCCCAAAGGCAAGATCAACGTTCCTCATTTCCTATGGCATGAAATCCGTCTTGCTAGCTTTCAATATAAGCGTGCCTTTCCTCATGCTCCATTCATTCAAGCTCTTATTGAGAGTGTGGCTCCCTTCTCTCTTGTCTGCACCCATGTGCGTGAGAAGTGGATTATTCCTCCTCACATGACCAATGATTTTGCTCCAAATGGTAGCTCCAATTCTGCCCCGGCTCGTCGGTCTGCTGCTAGGTCTCATCCTACTACTGCCAGCTCGGTGTCCTTTGGGTGTTTTGCTCGTTTTATCGACAAGGCTCACTCCGCCATGACGAAAGTGTTCTCCTTCAACTGCACACACAATCATGATGTTGTCACTCGCTTGAGCACTTCCAAGAATGCATTGAAGTCTCTTCTCCATGAATCTGGGGACACTGATGTGAGTCACAATGAGTGTCTTTCGGCGGCTCCTCTTTTTGACTATGGTTTTCCTTCGGGGCCCGAGTGGGCTGATTTCCTCGACGATGCTGGTGGTAGTGGAGCTCCAAATGATGAGATGATGACTTGTGACTGTCTATGGGTTCTCTCTGTCCCTTTTGGGTAGTTGTTCCCAAGGGGGAGAACTAGTACTATCTATATATGTTCTTATGTTGAACCATTATGCTTTGAGTGGGTGTATGACTTTATATCTATGTCTTATTTTGTAATGTTGAACCACTATGTCCTATGAATGATGAGATATTGTCATATTATTGTGATGTGCTTATATGATGATGGTTTTAGTTGAGTTTTTGTGATATTTTGCTCATATATTCTAGATGGTTGTATCTATGAGGGGGAGCTCTCTCCACATAATGTTTGCAATAATTATGTTTGAGAGGGGGGCTCTTAAATAAATTTGTCTTAAAGCATAGAACCCTATTTCTTTTGTACTATGTGTATATTGTCATCAACTACCAAAAAGGGGGAGACTGAAAGTGCAATCATGCCCTTAATGTTTTTTTGATGTTGATGACAATATACTCATAGGGTACTAACAAAGTTTGTCAAGTATATCTCAGGTTTTAGTCCCCTCGGAATCAATTGTGTGTGCGGATTATGATTTTATAAATATTTAACTTTATCAAGAACGAAGAAACAAGACTATATTTATGTTTATTCTTGAGTATAGGGATCCCGCACTATTAAGAGGGGAACATGGGGTCTTGTGAGAGTATTGCTCAAAATCTACTTCAAACTCATTATCTGGTCTTCATCTCTGTCGGGCGACCGGTACTCACCGGACGTCCGGCTCCTCCTATACATAGCCAAAACATCGGACATTCGGTATTCATTGAACATCCGGCAATCTTTCATCAGAGCCAAAACATCAGATGTCTGGAACCCTCCGGTCATCCGGTACATTCTATACCGTGGCAAAACATCAGACGTCCGTTTTTTGTCGAGCCCTCGGTTGTCCGGTACCTTCTCCACCGAGCCTAAACATCGGACGTCCGGGATCCCCCGGTCGTCCGGTACCTTCTATACCATGCCAAAACATTGGACGTCCAGTCCCTATTGGACGTCCGGTGTCTGTCGAGCCTTCGGCCGTCCGTTGTGCATCGGACGTCCAACGATGTAGTGCTGTTTTGGGCTCCAACGGCCACTTATTGAGGCATACTATAAATATCTCTCTCCTATCCCATGTGAGGGTTGACCATTCACTTCAAACATCCTCAGGAACACGTTTCACTCTCTCTCTCTCTCTCTCACTCTTCTACACCAAATCTTAGATCCATAAGGGATTTGAGAGCATTTGAGAGAAGTTGTCCACCCAAGTGATACATCCACTCCCTCCTCTTCTTTGCACCAAAGGAATTCGTGATTTGAGCAAGTCATGAGCTTTTTCCCATCGTTCTTGTTACTCTTGGAGGCTGGAGACTCCTAGGCGGTAGGAGTCTTTCGGAGAGGAATCGACCATTGTGATTACCCCCGGAAAGTTTGTCAGGATTTGGAGACCACCCCAAGGTCTACCACTAGTGGTTGAGAAACGCCTTCGTGGTGTTTTCTCAAAGGGAGAATAGGGTGAGCCTCCGTGTCGTTGGTGTGCCTTCGTGGTAACATCCACCTCTATAACAGTGACGTAGCTTCCCTCCAAGGAAGTGAACATCGGCATACATCCTCGTCTCTCGGAGTTGCGGTTATTCCTAACCTTAACTCTCTACTTGTGGTTACTTGTCTATTAGTCTTTACTTATATCATATTGTGCTTGCACGGTCACTTACTTGTATTATTTGTTTTTCCTTGCTTAGCACTTAGCATCATACTTGCAATTGTTACGCTAAACTTCATATTCCGCATTATTGCCTAAAATTGCTAAGTAACAATTAAAATTTGTAATTGTACCTATTCACCCCCCCCTCTAGGTACATCTCGATCCTTTCAATTGGTATCAGAGCCTCGTGCTCTATTCTTGCGGATTAAGTGCCCTTGAGCGAGATGAACCCCGATGGGACTCCCCTTGTTGCAGATCCAAAGAATACGGGCGCGGCTTCCACGGAAGTCAAGTCCTTCACTTCTGAGGATCTGGAACGGGCGCTTGCAAAGCAAAAGGAGGAGCATGATGCTTCTCTTGAGGCCTTGGTTCAAAAGAGACTAGCCACACTAACCACGATGGTTGCACCACTTTCTGGTGGTGCGGCCTCGAGGCCAGCTATGCCTACGCCTTCACTTGGCCAATAACCTCCTAGTAATGAACACTCCAGTGTTCCTTAGCTTTATGCAAGACCTCAGATAGAGAAACCCAAGTATAACCCTCAAGGAAAACCTCCTTTACTTGATGACACTACCGATTTTGCTTTGTGGAGAGTCGCTATGTAGGATCATCTTTGATATGGAAATGATGAGATGTTGGAGATCTTGGAGTATGGCTACTAAGCTGTTGACCCGAAGAATCTTACTCCAAGAGAGGTATATGACAAGAATCTCAATGACACAACAACCATGTGCATAAGGAGAGGTATTACTGACAAGCAAAGGAGACCATACATACATATCACAAGTGCCAAGGAATTATGGGATAGCATTGTGAGGACCAAGGCCGGTACCTCCACTCTCCGGCTTGCTCAATATGAAATTGCCATGGGTCAACTGCAAAACTTTTGTATGGAGTAAGGTTAATCTCCCAAGAAACTCCTTGAGCGTCTCATGACTTCCACCGCTGACATCGAGTAATGTGAGTGTGACAAGACACAAGATGGATTCAACTTGACTAAGCGATTCCGCGTGGACAAGTTGCTTCATGCTCTTGCTCCATATCATCATAAAATGGTGTGGGAAATAAGACAACACCATGGATTCAAGTAAATGACTTTGGATGACATCATATCCACCTTCCAACTATTTGAAGAGTCAAAGGCAAACGCTACAAAACATCTTGCCATGCATGGTACCTCAACATCAAAAATAAATCTTGCATTGAAGTCCAAGCATGTATATGAAGAAGAGCAAAGTGAAAAAAGAGGAAGATGGTGATGAGATTAACTCCGATGAGAGTCCTTCATATGGAGACATTGCTCTCTTTGTCAAGAATTTTAGCGCGGAAAAATTCAAGGGAAGATTCCAGAAGAAGAAAGTGAGAAAATGGTACAACTGTGAAGAAGGCAACCACTTCTCCAACGATTGCCCCTATGAGAAGAGAGAAGATAAACCAAGGTTTCCCAAGACCATTCCCAAGAAGAAGTTGCCAAATCCTTTGAACTCAAATCTCAAGAAGAGAGATGGAAAGCAATGGCTGCTCATGTAGAATCTGATCCAGATGATGTTAGTGGTGTTGCCGGAGTTTCTCAAGATTCTCAAAACACTTCGAGGCTAGTCAATAGGAGTGGCGATATTGTCACCTACAACTATATGAAACACTACAAGGGCAATTCTCATAAGTGCCTAATGGAAAAGGTCATGGTAGAAGATGGAGAGGACCAAAACCCTCTTGACAAGGTTAAGGTAACCCCACGATCAAACCCTCCTCTCTTCACTCCCTCTACTCCTAGTGATGAGTATCTTGATGTGGAGGATAGTTACGAGGATGATGATATAGATGATCCTATGCTTGCTAAACTAAATAAGTTCATGTGCTCCATCAAAGGAAAGAAGCTCACTATGTTTTGTATGCTTATGGAGATGGTGAGTAAGCACACCATCACCATTAAGGAACTCGAAACCCTCGTCACCTAGGAAAAGGAAAAAAATATAAAATCCTTGAGCGGAAAGTCCAATATGAGGAAGCACAAAATGATGAACTATGCATGAAAATTGGGGAAAACATTGATGTTCATGCTAAAGAGCTTGCCTCCTTGAAAAAGGCTAAGGAATTTTGCAAGGAGTTCATGAATGATAAAAGTAAGCTTGTGGAGTCTCATGCTTCTCTCTCTAAGGATTGTGAGCTTATATCCGTGTCCCTCAAAACTAAGGAAGAGAGCTCACTCTTCTTACAAAGAGTTTTGAGACACTCAAGCTTACCTATCTTGAAACTCTAGCCAAGGCTTACTCTTCTCCTATTATCAATGTTGATGCGTGTACTACTAACTCTAGTGGTGACCTAGCATCCATTCTTGAGGAGAATCACTTTCTCAAGGCTCAACTCGAGAAAGGACTCATGACATGTGCTCAAGGACAAAAGAACCTTAATGAGGTATTGAGCCAACACAATGAGTTGTTGCCAAAGAGGGGCTTGGGTTTGACCCAAGCACAAGCAAGAAGAATATGTCATATCAAAAGTGCACCACTCCTCTAAAAGAAACTTTTGTACGAGAAGGACACAAGGAGAAAGGTAAGGTTGTGAGTGGGAAGGCCACAAGGGGCATGTCCACTCTCAACAAGCAAAAAGAGTTCATGCCTCCATACTATGTACTTTGTAAAACTAAGGATGAAGAAGTTTATGCAAAATTTGCTGGTC
Organism: Triticum dicoccoides; assembly: GCF_002162155.2. Classification (NCBI taxonomy): domain Eukaryota; kingdom Viridiplantae; phylum Streptophyta; class Magnoliopsida; order Poales; family Poaceae; genus Triticum; species Triticum dicoccoides. The sequence continues at coordinate 99,318,809 of NC_041380.1, forward strand.
CTCGAATTGCATTCCGGTTCTATGCTATTTTGAGTCCCTAAGACCCTTATGACTAACTTGAGAGGTCCCATTGCAAAATGGGTGCCTCTAAACAAGTCATAATTGTGTGTAGGTTGCTTTCTCTGGTGGAGTAAAATGGGTGATTAATAGTGGATGCACAAATCATATGACCATAGATAGCAAATTGCTCTACGATTTCATGGAAGCTATTCAACCATTTATGATCATTATTTTTGGTGGAGGATCAAAAGGATAGGTACTCGGCTTGGGCAAGGTGGCTATCACAAATGACATGTCTCTTGCAAATGTCATGCTTATCCAATCCCTTAAATATCATTTGCTTTCCATTCGCCAATTGGCTTTTGTTGGTTATGATACATCTTTGTACTAACGGATGTGAAAGTCCTTAAGAGAGATACTCTCAAAGTGGCCTTTGTTGGATAGTTGGATGGCAACCTTTACACAGTTGATTGCTCGAAAGAAAGCACATTCCATGAAACTTATCTAATGGCCAAGGCCGACAAGGGGTGGCTATGGCATCGCCAGCTAGCCCATGTCGGCATGAGAATTCTTCAAGATCTCTTAAAGGATAATCACATCCTTGGACTAACCAATGTCTCTTTTGAGAAAGATTGTGTGTGTAGTGCATGCATAGTCGGGAAGCAACATCAATCAAAACACCCACCCAAGAATATCGTGTCTACCTCAAGACCTTTGGACCTCCTTCATGTGGATATTTTTGGGCCTCCTTCATGGGATAGTCTTGGTAGGAAAAAGTATGGGCTTGTCATTGTTGATGATTACTCAAGATATACATGGGTGTTTTTCCTCAAGTCCAAGGACGATACGAAGATCACCTTCATTGATTTTGCCAAGCAAGCACAACGCAAGTTTGACAAAGAAATTTTGGCAATAAGAAGTGATAATGGCTCTGAGTTCAAGAACTACACCTTGGAAGAATTTCTCAGTGATGAAGGAATTGAGCATCAATATTCAGCTCCATACACTCCTCAGCAAAATGGTGTAGCCGAAAGGAAGAACCATACACTTGTGGAGATGGCAAGGTCCATGTTGGATGAATACAAGTCACCACATAGTTTTTTGATCGAGGCTGTCAACACTGCGTGCCATGCATCAAACTGGCTCTTCCTCCGCACGATATTGGAAAAGACTCCATATGAGCTCCTAATTGGGAACAAGCCAAATGTCAAGTACTTTTGTGTATTTGGGTGCAAATGTTTCATCCTCAACAAAAGAGAAGGTTAGGAAAATTTCAATCCAAAACAATTGAGGGTGTATTTGTTGGCTATGGATCAAACTCGAATGCCTAGAGTCTACAACAAATCCAATGGATGTGTTGTAGAAACTTGTGACGTGGTGTTTGATGAATTTAATGGCTCCCATGGGGAGCAAGTTGATCTAAGTGATGTAGGTGAACAAGATTCTTCTCAAGATATTTTGACCATGGGTGTTGGTGCACTACTTCCAATGGAACAAGAACCTCATGATGATGAAGAAGAAGATGGAAGCTTCACACATCATCAAAGTACTTCAACACCCATACCACCACAAACTCCTATTGTTCAACTGATGCCCTTAGTTCAAGTACAAGAAGACGATCAAGTTCCTCTTCATAATAATTTTCAAGAACAAGATCATCATCAAGGGCGAGAACAAGAAAGTGAAATCATTGATGATGAACCTCAACAAATGCAATATGGAGAAGAAGATCTTCCACTACACATTAATGATCCATGTGTTGAGGATATGGATGATGGACATGAAGTTGAACCTCTTGAAATCCTAACCTCCATCATGCCTCGTGTGGCCGGTCATGTTGATGTCGATAAAATTCACACCGGCATATCGGAAGGTAGAGTCACTCGTAAACAATTGAAAAACTTTTGTGCTCACTTCTCGTTTGTGTCTAGTGTTGAGCCTCTCAAGGTACAAGATACATTGATGGACAATGATTGGCTCATTGCTATGCAAGAAGAGTTGAACAACTTTGAAAGCAACCAAGTGTGGTCATTAGTCAAGAGGCCAACTACGGAAACAATGTCATTGGAACAAAATGGATTTTAAAGAACAAGCAAGATGAGAATGGTGTAATCATCCGCAACAAGGCAAGGTTAGTGGCACAAGGGTACTCACAAGTTGAAGGTTTGGACTTTGGTGAGACATTTTCCCCTGTTTCTCGTCTTGAATCTATTCACATCTTACTTGCTTATGTTGCTTTCAATGGTTTTACATTACATCAAATGGATGTGAAGAGTGCTTTCCTTAATGATCCTCTACAATAATAAGTATATGTATCACAACTACATGGGTTCGTTGATCCGATCACAAAGACTATGTGTATAAACTTCATAAGGCTTTGTATGGCCTCAAACAAGCACCATGTGCTTGGTATGATCATCTTAAGAAGTTTTTACTCGATGATGGTTTTGTGAAAGGGGTGATCGATCCCACTCTTTTCACTAAGAGGGACAAGGGTGATTTGATCTTATGCCAAATCTATGTACATGATATCATCTTTGGTTCTCCTAACATTCATTTGTGCAAGAAGTTTGCAGCTTCCATGACCAAAAACTTTGAGATGTCACTCAATGCTGATTTGAAGTTCTTTCTCGGATTCCAAATTCAAAAATTTCAAGAAGGAATTTTCTTGTCTCAAGCCAAGTACCTCAAGGATATTCTAGAGAAGTTTGGCATGTCTGATGCTTGTCCATGTAAGACACCCATGCCAACAAAAATTGTACTCACTGAAGACACAAACGGTATCCCTTTCGACCCATCTACTTACTGCTCTATGATTGGTTCATTGCTTTATATTTGTGCATCTAGACCAGACATCATGTTCAGTGTATGCATGTGTGCTAGATTTCAAGCTTCCCCTAGGGGAAGTCATCATAAGGTAGTTAAGCATATCCTTAGATACCTTGTCCACACCCCAAAGTTGGGTCTATGGTACCCCAAGGATGCCAAGTTTGATCTGGGTACACGGATGCGGATTGGGCTGGAGACAAAGTGGATCGTAAGTCCACCTCTGGTGCATGTCAATTTCTTGGACGCTCCTTGGTAAGTTGGTCCTCAAAGAAACAAAATTGTGTTGCCCTCTCCACTAGCGAAGCCGAATACGTTGCAACCACCAGTTGTGCAACTCAATTACTATGGATGAGACAAACTTTGAAGGATTATGGTATCACCTATAGACATGTGCCTCTTCCATGTGATGATGAAAGTGCCATCAATATTGCTGAGAATCCCAAAGATCATACCCGCACCAAGCACATTGATATTAGGTATCATTTATTGAGAGATCATGTGGAAAAGGGTGACATTGATATTGCTCATGTTGGTACAGATATGCAACTGGCAGACATTTTCACCAAGCCATTGGATGAAGCAATGTTTTGTCAACTTAGGCGTGAACTTGGTATCTTGGAGCTTGACAACATTATGTGAAATCTAGTACCCATCCATGCATTCACTTCATGTCTTGTTTAGATGTAGGCATATGTTTAGGGGGAGACACTCAACTCATGAGTACTCTCACCCTATATAATGCATAAATAGAACAAACACTCTCAAAGTTACCATGTTCTTCGAACTATGGTACTTTAAAATGATGGAGTGGTGTTAATGAGCCCAAGGACAGTATCTTCGCGGCATCACGACACTTATACTCACACATGGTGGCCAATTGGCCACCGACTCTCCTCAAAAGAGAGGATGTCCAATCATGCTTGGGGTTCTTAACATCTGTGTCTAGTTGCTCACCATGTGGTATCTTACATATATGATTGCCCATAGTATTTTGTCATGTACCCATTCTTGTATTTTGGTTCATCTAGATATTTCTTGTGATGTCTGCCAAAACTTTTGCCACCGGTCGTCCGACGGTTGTCGGATGTCCGATGACTCACAGCTTCTGACTGTCCGACGTCACTCAGTTGTCCGGTTGCTGTGCCGAAATCGTGCACAACCCAAATCACTTCCCAGGTCTTGGACGTCCGAGGTTCTCCAGTCGTCCGTCACCTGGCACGTCCACCAGTGCACGGACGTCAGACCTCGGTCGGTCATCCGATGTAGTTTGCGGCTCATATAAATACTTCGGGGTCGAGATGAGCGGTTTGACCTATCCTGTTTCCCCCTCCCCTCGACTGAGTCCGCCACCGCGCCGCTAGGAGGGTGATTTCGCTGTCGCCAGGGGGTGCCACCTCGCCGCGCCCCCGAGCCTTCTCTTCCTCGCATATTGCTCCGATCTGGTACCCCCTCCTACTTAGTCACTCATTTTTCTCTCGTTTCCGTCACTCGTTCGTGTTCACATAGTGATCCCCTTTATCTCTCGGATAATCTCTCAAGTGAGGTTCGTCCCACAATGGTGAAATTTAAGCACACTGCTCGCAAGGATGCCGGGGGTACCTCTACCCACGGTAATTTACGTCCTTTTGATTTCAATTTTCATCATCTCTGTCTCCGTTCGTGCCAAGGGCTCGCTATGATTTGTTCATGTTCCTCTCCCCTTAGTTTCAGCCTCTCGTCGTGGTGGTTCTGATGACTCTCAGGAGGAGTTGCATCCACGCAAGCATGCTAGGAAACGTCCTGTGATCGAGGAGTCCTCCTCTGCCGAGGGCTTTGACTATGAAGAAGAGATGGAAGAAGAGGAGCGTGGTGTGCAAGTGATGTTTTCGTCCCGCCCCGCGGTTCTCGAAGGGCCACTCACATGCCTGCTCCTCCTCCCAATCAGCCGCATGCAGATGGATGTCACATACCCCTTGAGGCTCCTCAACTTCATGGGTGTATCCTCAAGGATTTCACCAAAGTGCCCAAGCCTGCATCTCTTAAGTTCCGGCGTGATGTTGATCAATTCACGGTGGTTCAAGACTCTCTGGATCAATGTTTTTGCACAAATGCTCAGGCAGATATCTACATGATACGTCTCCAACGTATCTATAATTTTTGATTGCTCCATGCTATATTATCTACTATTTTGGACATTATTGGGCTTTATTATCCACTTTTATATTATTTTTGGGACTAACATATTAACCGGAGGCCCAGCCCAGAATTGCTGTTTTTTGCCTGTTTTAGGGTTTTGAAGAAAAGGAAGATCAAACGGAGTCCAAACGGAATGAAACCTTCGGGAACGTGATTTTCTCAACGAACAAGACCCGGGAGACTTGGACCCTACGTCAAGAAAGAAAAGAGGAGGCCACGAGGTAGGGGGTGTGCCTACCCCCCCCCCCAGGCGCGCCGTCCACCCTCGTGGGCCCCCTGTTGCTCCACCGACGTACTCCTTCCTCCTATATATACCTACGTACCCCCAAACGATCAGAGACGGAGCCAAAAGCCTAATTCCACCGCCATAACTTTCTGTATCCACAAGATCCCATCTTGGGGCCTGTTCCGGAGCTCCGCCGGAGGGGGCATCGATCACGGAGGGCTTCTACATCAACACCATAGCCCCTCCGATGAAGTGTGAGTAGTTTACCTCAGACCTACGGGCCCATAGTTAGTAGCTAGATGGCTTGTTCTCTCTTTTTGGATCTCAATACAATGTTCTCCCCCTCTCTTGTGGAGATCTATTCGATGTAATCTTCTTTTTGCAGTGTATTTGTTGAGACCGATGAATTGTGGGTTTATGATCAAGTCTATCTGTGAATAATATTTGAATCTTCTCTGAATTCTTTTATGTATGATTGGTTATCTTTGCAAGTCTCTTCGAATTATCAGTTTGCTTTGGCCTACTAGATTGATCTTTCTTGCAATGGGAGAAGTGCTTAGCTCTGGGTTCAATCTTGCGGTGTCCTTTCCCAGTGACAGTAGGGGCAGCAAGGCACGTATTGTATTGTTGCCATCGAGGATAACAATATGGGGTTTTCATCATATTGCATGAGTCTATACTTCTACATCATGTCATCTTGCTTAAGGTGTTACTCTGTTTTTAACTTAATACTCTAGATGCATGCTGGATAGTGGTCGATGAGTGGAGTAATAGTAGTAGATGCAGGCAGGAGTCGGTCTACTTGTCTCGGACGTGATGCCTATATACATGATCATACCTAGATATTCTCATAACTATGCTCAATTCTGTCAATTGCTCAACAGTAATTTGTTCACCCACCGTAGAATACTTATGCTCTCGAGAGAAGCCACTAGTGAAAGCTATGGCCCCCGGGTCTATCTTCATCATATTAATCTCCTACTACTTAGTTATTTTCTTTGCTATTTACTTTGCCTTTATTTTACTTTGCATCTTTATCACAAAAATACCAAAAATATTATCTTTATCATATCTATCAGATCTCACTCTCGTAAGTGGCCTTAAAGGGATTGATAACCCCTATTTGCGTTGGTTGCGAGGATTTATTTGTTTTGTGCAGGTACGAGGGACTCGCGCGTAGCCTCCTAGTGGATTGATACCTTGGTTCTCAAAAACTGAGGGAAATACTTATGCTACTTTGCTACATCATCCCTTCCTCTTCGGGGAAAACCAACGCAGTGCTCAAGAGGTAGCAAGAAGGATTTCTGGTGCCGTTGCCGGGGAGGTCTACACAAAAGTCAACATACCAAGTACCCATCACATACCCTTATCTCCCGCATTACATTTTTTGCCATTTGCCTCTCGTTTTCCTCTCCCCCACTTCACCCTTGTCGTTTTATTCGCCCTCTCTCTCTATCCTCCCTCTCTTTCTCTATTTGCCTCTTTTGCCCACTTGCTTTTTGTTTGCTTGTGTGTTAGTTTGTTTTCTTGTCGTTATGGCTAGTCCCTTATCTTCTCTATTGCCTCCCGAGAATGAAATTCTAAATTTTAAGCAAAGGGAGGGACAAAATCTAAAAGATGCTTGGTATAGAATTTGCAATGCTCAAAATAGATCTACTAGGAAGCAATCTACTTCCGTTCTCGTTCGCAATTTTTATGTAGGCATTACTCCTTGGCACAGATATGTTCTTGATACTATTACCGGAGGGAACTTCTTGGGTAGCCATACTTTTGATTCTTATAATGCTATAATAGATTTTTTGGCTCACCCCCTCTCTAGGTTAATGGAACTATATTAACTTTGGAGCATGTAATGCAAAGGCTTGAAATTATTGAAAATAAGGTTGCTACTATAGAGTTAATTGAAAATTTGGATAAAAAGATCCACAACCGAATCTCTCAATATGGATCTAAAGTAGGAGTTACTTTGAAAAATATTAAAGAAAAGGAACCCATAGTTAATGAGAAAATAAATCACGATTCTACTAGGATCGATAAACTTGAGGATATTATTACCAACTTGGGAACTGCTTTTTCTTCCATAAATAATACTCCAAATCCTTCCACTAAAGTTGCCAAGCTTATGTACGTTCCTAAAAATAAGGGTGAATCCTCTAGTAAGGAAAATGCGGATCTCAAATCTATAAGTATTCATCCAAATCTTTTTGCTATCGTTAAGGAACCATTTGCTACAAATGAATTTTTCGATCTTGTGCCTAAAAGTTTGATAATTAATAAAAGAAATAAATTCCTAAAGATGGTATACGCCTAATTGAAGAATTGCCTACCAAAGATGGCAATAGCTAGATCTATTCTTGCTTGTTATGCCTAGCTAGGGGCGTTAAACGATAGTGCTTGTTGGGAGGCAACCCAACTTTTTTTTATTCCTTGATTTTTGCTCCTGTTTAGTAATAAATAATTTATCTAGCCTCTGTTTTTGTTGTGTTTTTTGTGTTTAATTAGTGTTTGTGCTAAGTAGAACCGTTGGGAAGACTTGGGGAAAGTCTTGTTGAACTTGCAGTAAAAAAACAGAAACTTTAGCGCTCACTAGAACTACTGCCATTTTTATTTGGACAGTGATATTTAGTTAATTATTTTTTCATATGATTAATAGATAAATTCCTCACGTCCAGAAATTTATTTTAGAATTTTTGGGGTTCCAGATCTTGCTCTAGCTACAGATTACTACAGACTGTTCTGTTTTTGACAGATTCTGTTTTTCGTGTGTTGTTTGCTTATGTTGATGAATCTATGGCTAGTAAAATAATTTATAAACCATAGAGAAGTTGGAATACAGTAGGTATAACACCAATATAAAGAAATAATTACTTCATTACAGTACCTTGAAGTGTTCTTTTATTTTCTTTCGATAACGGAGCTCACGAGATTTTCTACTTTAAGTTTTGTGTTGTGAAGTTTTCAAGTTTTGGGTACAGATTTGATGGATTATGGAACAATGAGTGGCAAGATCCTAAGCTTGGGGATGCCCATGGCACCCCCAAGATAATCTAAGGACACCTAAAATCCAAAGCTTGGGGATGCCCCGGAAGGCATCCCCTCTTTCGTCTACTTCTATCGGTAACTTTACTTGGAGCTATATTTTTATTCACCACATGATATGTGTTTTTCTTGGAGCGTCTTGTATTATTTGAGTCTTTATTTTTTAGTTTAACACAATCATCCTTTCTGTACACACCTTTTGAGAGAGCCATACATGATTTGTAATTTGTTAGAATACTCTATGTGCTTCGCTTATATCTTTTGAGTTATATAATTTTGCTCTAGTGCTTCACTTATATCTTTTAGAGCACGGTGGTGGATTTGGTTTATAGAAACTATTGATCTCTCATGCTTCACTTAGATTATTTTGAGAGTCTTTAATAGCATGGTAATTTGTTTAAAATCCTAATATGCTTGGTACACAAGATTAATAATAAAACTTTCTTATGAGTGTGTTGAATACTATGAGAAGTTCGATGCTTGATAATTGTTTTGAGATATTAAGATGGTGATATTAAAGTTGTGCTAGTTGAGTAGTTGTGAATTTGAGAAATACTTGTGTTGAAGCTTGTGATTCCCATAGCATGCACGTATGGTGAACCGTTATGTGATGAAGTCAGAGCATGATTTATTTATTGATTGTCTTCCTTATGAGTGGCGGTCGGGGACGAGCGATGGTATTTTCCTACCAATATATCCCCTAGGTGCATGCACGTAATACTTTGCTTTGATAACTTGTACATTTTTGCAATAAGTATATGAGTTCTTTATGACTAATGTTGAGTCCATGGATTATACACACTCTCACCCTTCCACCTTTGCTAGCCTCTCTAATACCGCGCACCTTTCACCAGTATCATATACCCACCATATACCTTCCTCAAAACAGCCACCATACCTACCTATTATGGAATTTCCATAGCCATTCCGAGATATATTGCCATGCAACTTTCCACCATTCCGTTTATTATGACACACTCCATCATTGTCATATTGCTTAGCATGATCATGTAGTTGACATCGTATTTGTGGCAAAGCCACCATTCATAATTCTTTCATACGTGTCACTCTTGATTCATTGCATATCCCGGTACACCGCCGGAGGCATTCATATAGAGTCATATTTTGTTCTAAGTATCGAGTTGTAATTATTGAGTTGTAAGAAAAATAAAAGTGTGATGATCATCATTATTAGAGCATTGTCCTAGTGAGGCAAGGATGATGGAGACTATGATTCCCCCACAAGTCGGGATGAGACTCCGGACGAAAAATGAAAAAAAGGAAAAGAAAGAAAGAAAAGAGGCCATAAAAAAGGCCCAATAAATAAAATAAAAAAGGAGAGAAAAAGAGAGAAGGGGCAATGTTACTATCCTTTTACCACACTTGTGCTTCAAAGTAGCACTATGATCTTCATAGTGGAGAGTCTCTCATGTTATCACTTTCATATACTAGTGGGAATTTTTCATTATAGAACTTGGCTTGTATATTCCAATGATGGGCTTCCTCAAAATGCCCTAGGTCTTCATGAGCAAGCAAGTTGGATGCACACCCACTTAGTTTCTTTTTGAGCTTTCATATACTTATAGCTCTAGTGCATCTGTTGCATGGCAATCCCTACTCACTCACATTGATATCTATTGATGGGCATCTCCATAGCCCGTTGATATGCCTAGTTGATGTGTATTGCGTGAAAATTGAAAAAGTTTTGAGAATGTCAAAAGTATGAACAATTGCTTGGCTTGTCATCGGGGTTGTGCATGATTTAAATATTTTGTGTGGTGAAGATGGATCATAGCCAGACTATATAATTTTGTAGGGATAACTTTCTTTGGCCATGTTATTTTGAGAAGACATAATTGCTTAGTTAGTATGCTTGAAGTATTATTATTTTTATGTCAATATGAACTTTTGTCTTGAATCTTTCGGATGTGAATATTCATACCACAATTAAGAAGAATTACATTAAAATTATGCCAAGTAGCACTCCGCATCAAAAATTCTATTTTTATCATTTACCTACTCGAGGACGAGCGGGAATTAAGCTTGGGGATGCTTGATACGTCTCCAATGTATCTATAATTTTTGACTGCTCCATGCTATATTATCTACTATTTTGGACACTATTGGGCTTTATTATCCACTTTTATATTATTTTTGGGAATAACCTATTAACCAGTGGCCCAGCCCAGAATTGCTATTTTTTGCCTATTTTAGGGTTTCAAAGAAAAGGAATATTAAACGGAGTCCAAACGGAATGAAACCTTCGGGAACGTGATTTTCTCAACGAACAAGACCCGGGAGACTTGGACCCTACGTCAAGAAAGAAAAGAGGAGGCCACGAGGTAGGGGCGCACCTACCCCCCCCCCCCCAGGCGCGCCCTCCACCCTTGTGGGCCCCCTATTGCTCCACCGATGTACTCCTTCCTCCTATATATACCTACTGTTTGGGGAACGTAGTAATTTCAAAAAAATTCCTACGCACACGCAAGATCATGGTGATGCATAGCAACGAGAAGGGAGAGTGTTTGTCTACATACCCTTGTAGACCGGAAGAGGAAGTGTTAGCACAACGCGGTTGATGTAGTCGTACGTCTTCACGGCCCGACCGATCAAGCACCGAAACTACGACACCTCCGAGTTCTAGCACACGTTCAGCTCGATGACGATCCCCGAACTCCGATCCAGCAAAGTGTCGGGGAAGAGTTCTGTTAGCACGATGGCGTGGTGACGATCTTGATGTTCTACCGTCGCGGGGCTTCGCCTAAGCACCGCTACAATATTATCGAGGATTATGGTGGAGGGGGGCACCGCACACGGCTAAGAGAACGATCACGAAGATCAACTTGTGTGTCTAGAGGTGCCCCCCTACCCCTGTATATAAAGGAGCAAGGGGGAGAGGGCGTCCGGCCCTTGGGGTGCGCCAAGGAGGGGGGAGTCCTCCTCCTAGTAGGAGTAGGACTCTCCTTTCCTAGTCCAACTAGGAAGAGAGAAGGGGAAAGGAAAGAGAGGGAGAGGGAGAGGGAAAGAGGGGCCGCACCCCCCTCCCCTAGTCCAATTCGGACTCCCCATGGGAGGGGGTGCGCCACCTCCTGGGCTGCTGCCCTCTCTCTCCCCTCAGGCCCACTAAGGCCCAATACTTCCCCGGGGGGTTCCGGTAACTCTTCCGGCACTCCGGTTTTCTCCGAAATCACCCGAAACACTTCCGGTGTCCGAATATAGCCGTCCAATATATCGATCTTTATGTATCGACCATTTCGAGACTCCTCGTCATGTCTGTGATCATATCCGGGACTCCAAACAACCTTCGGTACATCAAAATTGTCACATCCCTAGTTCCGGCCTGTCCTATGCTTGCTTCCATCTGAGCATCATGTTTAAATTTTTGAAACCTGAACTCAGGAATTTAGAAGCCTCAAAACCCTAAATAAAAGAAGGGCAAAAACCCTAAAAATCTCATTCATTGTTCCAAAATGCTCTTCTTAAATGTTTGATAATTTTTGGCAAGGGTTCTGGTCCCAACCAAAATATTGAACATTTTTAAGGATTTATTTTTGGGACTTTGAATTTAAATCAATACTATTTTGAATTTGAACTTATATCCAAATATTACTGAATATATGTTCAAATAACTGAAACATTTTTATGTGCTTTGGTATAATTCCATTGTGCTAAATAAAATGTTCAGGGGAATTTTGTCACTGTTTTTGAATTTGTTTTATTTCAAAACAGTGGCAAAAGATTAAATAAAAACAAAACAGAAGAAAAAAAATAAAAAGAACAAAGCCTACCCGGCCTCACCCGTGCAGCCCACCAGAGCCGGCCCAGCTCCTGTGCTGGTCCAGCACTGTGTGGCCCAGCCCACCTCCTCCTCCCTGTCGCCTTCCTCCTCGCGCCAGTAGGCAGAGGAGGGACACGGCGCGCGCGCCCGAGCTCGCCACGCCACCACCCTGCTCGTCTGCATCGCCTGGCCACCACGACGCCGCGCGTCATCTCCTCGGCGCCGCCCCGACCCCCCTGGACCCCCTCGCTCTCTCCCTCTCCCTTGTATCACTCCTCTGCTTCCTCTCTCTCTCACTCGCCGAGCGCAGCCGCAGCCGCGCCACCGTAACGCCGCGGCCACCGTCTCCCCCTCGACCCCTCGCCGTGCTTGCGAGCTCCGCCTCGACCCCCTCTTCCTCCCCACCGATCCACGGCCCTCCGGAAGCCCTGCATCGCCGCCCACGTCGCCGTTCCCCTCCTCGGCCACCGGAGATCGTCGTCGTCGATTCGCTGCACTCCGGCCGCCCCTGAGCCCACTAACCCTCCCTACAGCTCCGCGGTGAGCCTCCGTGCAGAACCCCTCTCTCTCCCCTCGCGTTCGCGAGCTCTAGGCCATAGCTCCGCCGCGGCCGAACTCCGGCCGCCGCTGACCTCGTCATCGCCGTCACTACAGCCGCTTGAGCTCGTCTCGGAGCGTGTCACCGCACTCAGGAAGCCACCAGGAGCCTAACGCATATCCTAACTCGCCCTCCCGTGCACCACAGCGCCAACCCCGCACTCACCAAACTCCGGCGCCGCCGCGAGCTCCGTTCCGGCGAGCCCCGGCGTTCCCGTAGCCTCCCACCTACCCCATCAGATGCGGGAGAGCCCGGGCTACGCCCCGGTGCCCTCAGTCGCCGCCTCCGTCGCCTTTAGCGCAAGTCCGGCGTGCCCCCGCCGTGCTCTGTGGTCGTCACCGGCTAATCTCCGGCCAGCTGACGTGGCTAGCTTAATTAGCCACTAACCACCGCATCGTGTCACAGACAGCCGGGCCCCACCGCCTAACTAACCGGCTAACTAAAATAGATTAGGTTTAATCTAATTGCAGTGGCCCCACGCGTCAGCTTTGACCACGCTGACGTGGCCTTTGACCCGGCCCCACCTGTCATTGACACTAACTAGCCCTGTGCCACTGACGTGTGGCCCCCACACGTCAGGTTTGACCTGGACCCGCCCTGTTGACCTGATGACGTCAGGATAAGGTCATGCTGACGCAATAATTCCTTTCTGGAATTAAAATAAATTAGGAAATAATTTATAAATTCCAGAAAATTGTATAAACTTCTAAAAATCATAGAAATTCAACCGTAACTCCAAATTAAATAATTTATATATGAATAATTATCAGAAAAATTCAAGGAATCCATCTGTACCATTTTCATGCATGATAGAACAACTTATAGCTGCTGTTTAGCACAAATCAATTAAATGGCATTTGAATAATCACATATGGAGTTTAAATTTGAATCTTGTATTCAAACCAACTTCATTTAATCTGTTGCTAGTTGCATTAGCTCAAAACACATTCATTTTGCCATGTCATGATCATGCATCATATGTGCATTGCATTGATTGTGTTCCCTTCTATGTTGCCGGTATTTGTCCCCTCTCGATAGACGTGTACCGACGATGTGATCGATGACACCGATGAAGAGCTATATTATCTTCAGAAGTGCTAGGCAAGCAAAACCCCCTTGTTCATTCCGATACAATCCTACTCTCTCGCTCCTGCTCTCTTTTACTGCATTAGGACAACACCGATTCATCTGTTACTTGCTGCGGTAGCTGAACCCCTTGTCCTTTGCATGACCTGTCATTGCCACAGTAAATAGATGAAACCCACTAGCATGAGTAGGAGTTGTTTGAGCCCTGATGTGCCTACTCATTCATGTTTGTTTGTCATGCCTGCTATTGCTTAGAGTTGAGTCAGGTCTGGTTCATCGGAAATGAATCAGAGGGGTGTGAACATGTCCTACTGTGTGTGAGCTAAGTGGTGAACACGATTTGGTAAAGGTAGCGGTGAGAGGCCATGTAGGAGTACATGGTGGGTTGTCTCATTGAAGCCGTCCTTAGGAACTGAGTTCTGTGTTTGTGATCCATGATTCAGCTACTACCATACATTGGGCCCTGAAATATGACCCCGCTCGACTTCTTATTCACCCTAGTCCTCTGTCCAGGAGTTGCAAGTAGTTTCTGGTGTTTGTAGCTTACTGGAGGCCGTGGACAGCGCTGACCGTAGGGGTGGGCTGTGATGCGGTAGGTACGTGGCACGGTGTACCGGATGCCCATTTGGTATCTCGGGAACCCTGTTCACATCGTTTGGGGCTGTGAGCGAAACTCCGGCCGGATCTCCTCATGGATGGAACCCGAATAGGCGATAAACCTGGACTAGAGACTTGAGTGTTTAGGTAGGTCGTGGTCTACACCCACGTCGGCTTTCGCTTGAAGTCTGCCGAGCACATGTCGTGTGCAGACGCTAAGTGGTGGAAACATGTATGAAGAAGTACACCCCTGCAGGGTTAACATCATCTATTCGAATAGCCGTGTCCGCGGTAAAGGACTTCTGGGTTGCTTATATCAGTTCATAGACAAGTGAAAGTGGATACTTTAAAATGCACAAGATAAGCGTGAGTGCTATGGATGGCGTTCTCGTAGGGAGACGGGAGCGGATCCATAGTGGTGTATTGGTTGGTGAATATGTGGACTCGTGTGCGCCACCTCAAAAGAGTTACTTGCAGTCGTAGTTCAGGATAGCCACCGAGTCAAAGCTGGCTTGCTGCAGTCAAACTCCACCATCCCCTTTGTTGATAATGATGCATGTGTAGATAGATCTGATGTAAGTCTTGCTGGGTACATTTGTACTCACGTTTGCCTATTTTATGTTTTTGCAGAGAGACTTCAGTCTCACTAGTAGTTCCGCTTGGACTTCGACGTTTAGCTTGATACCTCAGCTACGATCTTGTGCCCTCGGCAGGATCTGATAGATAGTCAGGCTTCTCAGCCTTTTTCATTTATAGATGTCTGTACTCAGACATGATAGCTTCCGCTTGTGCTTTGACTTGTATGCTCTGATTGTTGGGTCATGAGACCCATGTTTGTAATGTCTCGCTCCTCGGAGCCTATTGAATAAACTACTGAGTCGTAGAGTCATTTTGTGATGCCATGTTGTATTGCACATATCGTGCATATTGTGTGTATGTTATTGAAATGCTTGGTATGTGTGGGATCTGACTATCTAGTTGTTTATCTTTAGTAGCCTCTCTTACCGGGAAATGTCTCCTAGTGTTTCCACCGAGCCATGGTAGCTTGCTACTGCTCCGGAACACTTAGGCTGGCCGGCATGTGTCCTTCTTCGTTCCTGTGTCTGTCCCTTCGGGGAAATGTCACGCGATGAATACCGGAGTCCTGTTAGCCCGCTACAGCCCGGTTCACCGGAGTCCTGCTAGCCCAGTGCTACAGCCTGGATTCACTCGCTGATGACCGACACGTTCGATGCTGGGTCATGGATGCCTGTCCCTGTAAGTTTGTGCCACTTTGGGTTTACGACTAGCCATGTCAGCCCGGGCTCCTTATCATATGGATGCTAGCGACACTGTCATATACGTGTGCCAAAAGACGCAAACGGTCCCAGGTAAAGGTAAGGCGACACCCATGGGAATACCGTGCGTGAGGCCGCAAAGTGATATGAAGTGTTACATGCTAGATCTATGTGGCATTGAGTCGGGGTCCTGACAGCGTTGGTAGTTCTGATGTAAGTCTTGCTGGGTACATTTGTACTCACGTTTGCCTATTTTATGTTTTTGCAGAGAGACTTCAGTCTCACTAGTAGTTCCACGTGGACTTCGACGTTTAGCTTGATACCTCAGCTACGATCTTGTGCCCTCGGCAGGATCTGATCGATAGTCAGGCTTCTCAGCCTTTTTCATTTATAGATGTCTGTACCCAGACATGATAGCTTCCGCTTGTGCTTTGATTTGTATGCTCTGATTGTTGGGTCATGAGACCCATGTTTGTAATGTCTCGCTCCTCGGAGCCTATTGAATAAACTACTTGAGTCGTAGAGTCATTTTGTGATGCCATGTTGTATTGCACATATCGAGCATATTGTGTGTATGTTATTGAAATGCTTGGTATGTGTGGGATCTGACTATCTAGTTGTTTATCTTTAGTAGCCTCTCTTACCGGGAAATGTCTCCTAGTGTTTCCACCGAGCCATGGTAGCTTGCTACTGCTCCGGAACACTTAGGCTGGCCGGTATGTGTCCTTCTTCGTTCCTGTGTCTGTCCCTTCGGGGAAATGTCACGCGATGAATACCGGAGTCCTGTTAGCCCGCTACAGCCTGGTTCACCGGAGTCCTGCTAGCCCAGTGCTACAGCCTGGATTCACACGCTGATGACCGACACATTCGATGCTGGGTCATGGATGCCTGTCCCTGTAAGTTTGTGCCACTTTGGGTTTACGACTAGCCATGTCAGACCGGGCTCCTTATCATATGGATGCTAGCGACACTGTCATATACGTGTGCCAAAAGACGCAAACGGTCCCGGGTAAAGGTAAGGCGACACCCGTGGGAATACCGTGCGTGAGGCTGCAAAGTGATATGAAGTGTTACATGCTAGATCTATGTGGCATTGAGTCGGGGTCCTGACAGCGTTGGTATCAGAGCTTGACTGCCTGTAGGATTACCAAGCCAAACTGGTCGAAGTTGAGTCTAGATATTCTTTAGTTATGTAAGGGAATTGATTGTGGGATGGAACGTAAGGCTCTTTTTACTCCTTATACCTCATGGCCTTCTGATCTGAGTCATCATCTTCTCTTCTACGGGGATTAAGAACTAGGCTATCTCTTCTTTCTATCAGGATCACGTGTTACTAATCAGTAGACTTATAAGATGGTTGGATTTAAGTCTCAGTTCAGTTCCTACTACTTCCGTATGTTAATTGTTGATCTTGAAACCTTGATATTGTGCTTCTGAGTGGTTATGCCACCATTTTTGTGAATGTCTCAAATCTTTTCTGAGCACTTACAGCCGTTATGATGTCCGAGTCATCCCAGGTTTCTAAGTAGTCTGATGCATTTGCAAATCCTTTCTTCCCGTTTCAATGTTCCCATGGGCCAGATTAACCACACTAATCAGTGAGTTGAGGTACTCCGTTACCTTGACATATATGTTGGAGATATTATTATGACCCTAGGTGTCTTAGGGGATCATCTAGTAATTTAGCCATGATTTGTGTTCCCAGTGTGATGATTCTGGCCATCATTCTCGAAAGCATCCTGTGATGCCATTTAGTAGTAGGTATTCTATCCCTGGGTTTTGAACCCGAGATTCACCCTACTTGCTTCATGTTGATAGTTTTGCTCGTTCCTTTAGGTTATTAGTAACCTTTGCATTAGTCCTCGATGTTCGTGGTATTCCTTTCTTCCAAATACTATGAACCGCTTATGGCAGATGTTCCTCGCTGATCGAAAGATCACAATCAGAGTGCTCTCGATGGGTTCTCGATTCTACATTGTGACTCTGCCAGTTCTACCTTTCTGCATGGGTTATCCGGAAGAAATATGTTGAACTTGGTTCGACATACTAATCTATGCATCCACAACTCAGAAAATTATATGTTCCTTTGAGTTGTTCTCTTTAGTTGCATTCTGACTTTCGTCTATCAATTGATAGTCAAGAGTATGCGTGCGCTCGTTTATCGATGCCTATTACTCTTGTGGTCCGTCAAGCCATTCTATCGCAGAATGACTAGGAAAAACAAACTCCAGTACCTCATCCATATCTAGGATTGGGTCAAAGTAGTTGTATTCCGCAGATCAAATGCCAATCCAGCTTTTGGTTATGTTCTACCTTGGAGTATTACCCCCTTTATGTCAGAATTGTCACGAGAATTGCACCAACTCTCATGAATTTTGACGAAGTGATACTTCTCACCATCATTAGTCATTCCTCGGTCTTCGTGTTGATGCAACTGGAATACCGACAAATGAATTGTGATGTGTGAAATCAATACTCCTAGCAACCTTGTTGCTTGGTAGTTAAAGGACAATAATTTCATTCTTAGCGTGTTGGTTTTTGAATCATCCTTCTAAGACTGATCGTGCTACCTAGTCCTTATTTCGGTGCACCCTTCGATTGATGAGTTATGATCTTGTCAAGTCCTCGCTCATTTGATCATATCATCTTGCCCTGAAAAGCAAGATTGTTCTCGAGCTTAGTAACATATCGGTGGTTCGTGATTTTCCGAAGATCTTCTCGGAAGTACTACCAGGTTGTCACCTGACCGCTATGTTGAGCTCGTGATCAAGTTGGTTTATTGTAAACCACCCTTTCTCCAAGAATCCGTGTTGGATACCCCTGAGCTAGTTGGTTAAGCTAAACGACAACTTGGAGAGTTGGAAGATAAAAGCTTGCCTGACTTAGTTCGTTCCAAAGGGATATTCTTGTGTAGTGTGTGTTGAAAGAAGATGATATCTTCATCGACTGGTCCCTGTGATCAGTTGCTGGACCTATTGTCTTATCTATCCCTTGATTTGAGTGTGGGCTGTCGTCAAATCAAATCAGTACCAACGATGCTCGTAATGTTGTCCTACTCGTGGTCGATCCCTCGAGCATACACCATTACATCTTTGGTCTGACCAATGCTATCACCGTGTTCACATGATGGTGGAAGTCCAGTGATATGGAAATTCCGATGAGTTGCTGTTGAGCCCATCAGTAGCATTTTGTCTCCCCCCATGAATCATGTTGAACATCAACCTAGTGTTGGAAACTTGTGTAAGCATTTCTTCGTGTTTCGTTCATGAAGCATATGTTTGAATGAAAGTAGTGACTTTCCCTAATTCATGTGCATATGATGCAAGTTGCCGCCATGAATTTGAGGAAGATTGTTTTGTTTCCTTGGAATCATCCCAAATCAGTCATGCACACGTGCGAAGTATTCTGTGGTCTGGAGACTTGCAACCTTCATTCCACATGTGTCCCGAGCACACCAAGCCACTGATTGATTTGTTCACGGAAAAGGAGTTGATGTGCTAATCCTAGGTCATGCACAAGACTTCAATATCCTCGATTATGATTCCCCACCTGAACTCGGTAGTGTTTTATTGTAAGACTACCATGTGATAATGTTTGTCTAGGACAGCGTGTTCACATGTTTTAGTAGAACCAGCTCATGTTTTGGAGCTTGCTATCGCAGTTCGTCCCTCGAGAATCTCGCAACGTCATCTCGTCGATTTGTGTTGCAAACTTTCATTTTTCTTCCTAGACTCGATGAGTCTGGAATATCCTGACACCAACCAGATCTGAATCTCAGGCAGATATGATGGGTTGGAACATTTCCCCAAGAACTATAATATTGGTCTCTCGATAACCGGTAAGGTGGATGTCGTGGTCAACACACCCATCCGGTAGACCTATTATTATAATATCTTGATTGAGGAAGTTGGCCACCTCCCCATAAGGATTTCGTAGGATTTACCTCCGTAACTGTTCCTTATGGATTCTATTGCTCCCGAAGTCCGACCTTTTACTTGATGTCCTAGATACCAGACCATTTCTATGGATGGGTTACACTAGCACATCAAGGAGAACATTAGAAGCGGAGTGCTAAATGTCTCTCGGTCGATCATCCAGATTTTGTTCCTTGGCTTCGCCAAGGGTGAAATCTGAGAAGGTGTTATCTTCCTTTGCATCTGCATCATTCATCATGGTAGCAAGTTGTGTTGCCAGGATCCTTGACACGGATGTTGATAAAACCTTGATGATTATGGAAATGCTCAAGTTCTTGAGAGCACGCACAAGCGCTACGTGTTATCATCGGCACTAACTGGGTTTGCTCTCAGTTTCCTCGGCAATGCTATGATCTTTTCAAATAGTGAATTCACTCTTTATTGTTGGGTTCTTCCCCAGTTACCAGAATCATTCCCAGCATTTGCATTTTGTTCCCAGCTTGCACCGCCAATGTGTCATTCTACCATGGGTCTCCTCCATTTCCGGTGATAAGCAAATTCATCCATTACGTTGTCTTCAACAAGGTAATCCACATCATCCAAGTCCGAGTATGCCATTCTACCGACCCCCGCCAATCGATTGCTGTGATTTGCCTTAGGCTGATATAGAGAGTCTAAATGATCTCTATATCAAAGGTAATTCTTTTTGCCACTTAAGGGGATAATCTACGAATCACCCTTCTCCAGGATGTTTCGTCGTGGTATCATGGCAATTCAACTCCTCGCTATGTTGACAACCGATCACCACATTCTTAAGTCTGGAATTGCTGTCTACCTAGTGAACCTCGTCACCTGCTCCACTCCGTCCCTCTAGAGGTATGCTTCGTCTCTCAGCTTGAGAGATGTTGCTATGTCACATTCCGGGAGTTAATCCTGAGTTGTTCGACCTTCGAGAAGACCGATCCTTCCAGAGTTTTCCTTTCCTCTTCTTGCCATGATTAGTTGGAATTCTCAGAGCAAGACGACATGACAAAGATGGTGTTCAAATCAACGTTCATTGAGGTGCACCCTGGATCGTGAAGATTATACTAGTTTGCGTTTCCCCTTCATCCTACCCTACGCTTGAATCTCGAGACGAGATTCTTGTTTAGTGGGGGTGAGTTGTCACATCCCTAGTTCCGGCCTGTCCTATGCTTGCTTCCATCTGAGCATCATGTTTAAATTTTTGAAACCTTAACTGAGGAATTTAGAAGCCTCAAAACCCTAAATAAAAGAAGGGCAAAAACCCTAAAAATCTCATTCATTGTTCCAAAATGCTCTTCTTAAATGTTTGATAATTTTTGGCAAGGGTTCTGGTCCCAACCAAAATATTGAACATTTTTAAGGATTTATTTTTGGGACTTTGAATTTAAATCAATACTATTTTGAATTTGAAATTATATCCAAATATTACTGAATATATGTTCAAATAACTGAAACATTTTTATGTGCTTTGGTATAATTCCATTGTGCTAAATAAAATGTTCAGGGGAATTTTGTCACTGTTTTTGAATTTGTTTTATTTCAAAACAGTGGCAAAAGATTAAATAAAAACAAAACAGAAAAAAAAATAAAAAGAACAGAGCCTACCCGGCCTCACCCGTGCAGCCCACCAGAGCCGGCCCAGCTCCTGTGCTGGTCCAGCACTGTGTGGCCCAGCCCACCTCCTCCTCCCTGTCGCCTTCCTCCTCGCGCCAGTAGGCAGAGGAGGGACACGGCGCGCGCGCCCGAGCTCGCCACGCCACCACCCTGCTCGTCTGCATCGCCTGGCCATCGCGACGCCGCGCGTCATCTCCTCGGCGCCGCCCCGACCCCCCTGGACCCCCTCGCTCTCTCCCTCTCCCTTGTATCTCTCCTCTGCTTCCTCTCTCTCTCACTCGCCGAGCGCAGCCGCAGCCGCGCCACCGTAACGCCGCGGCCACCGTCTCCCCCTCGACCCCTCGCTGTGCTTGCGAGCTCCGCCTCGACCCCCTCTTCCTCCCCACCGATCCACGGCCCTCCGGAAGCCCTGC
>NC_041380.1:99340418-99355900 GCF_002162155.2 Triticum dicoccoides
AGCCGCAGCCGCGCCACCGTAACGCCGCGGCCACCGTCTCCCCCTCGACCCCTCGCTGTGCTTGCGAGCTCCGCCTCGACCCCCTCTTCCTCCCCACCGATCCACGGCCCTCCGGAAGCCCTACATCGCCGCCCACGTCGCCGTTCCCCTCCTCGGCCACCGGAGATCGTCGCCGTCGATTCGCTGCACTCCGGCCGCCCCTGAGCCCACTAACCCTCCCTACAGCTCCGCGGTGAGCCTCCGTGCAGAACCCCTCTCTCTCCCCTCGCGTTTGCGAGCTCTAGGCCATAGCTCCGCCGCGGCCGAACTCCGGCCGCCGCTGACCTCGTCATCGCCGTCACTACAGCCGCTTGAGCTCGTCTCGGAGCGTGTCACCGCACTCAGGAAGCCACCAGGAGCCTAACGCATATCCTAACTCGCCCTCCCGTGCACCACAGCGCCAACCCCGCACTCACCGAACTCCGGCGCCGCCGCGAGCTCCGTTCCGGCGAGCCCCGGCGTTCCCGTAGCCTCCCACCTACCCCATCAGATGCGGGAGAGCCCGGGCTACGCCCCGGTGCCCTCAGCCGCCGCCTCCGTCGCCTTTAGCGCAAGTCCGGCGTGCCCCCGCCGTGCTCTGTGGTCGTCGCCGGCTAATCTCCGGCCAGCTGACGTGGCTGGCTTAATTAGCCACTAACCACCGCATCGTGTCACAGACAGCCGGGCCCCACCGCCTAACTAACCGGCTAACTAAAATAGATTAGGTTTAATCTAATTGCAGTGGCCCCACGTGTCAGCTTTGACCACGCTGACGTGGCCTTTGACCCGGCCCCACCTGTCATTGACACTAACTAGCCCTGTGCCACTGACGTGTGGCCCCCACACGTCAGGTTTGACCTGGACCCGCCCTGTTGACCTGATGACGTCAGGATAAGGTCATGCTGACGCAATAATTCCTTTCTGGAATTAAAATAAATTAGGAAATAATTTATAAATTCCAGAAAATTGTATAAACTTCTAAAAATCATAGAAATTCAACCGTAACTCCAAATTAAATAATTTATATATGAAAAATTATCAGAAAAATTCAAGGAATCCATCTGTACCATTTTCATGCATGATAGAACAACTTATAGCTGCTGTTTAGCACAAATCAATTAAATGGCATTTGAATAATCACATATGGAGTTTAAATTTGAATCTTGTATTCAAACCAACTTCATTTAATCTGTTGCTAGTTGCATTAGCTCAAAACACATTCATTTTGCCATGTCATGATCATGCATCATATTGTGCATTGCATTGATTGTGTTCCCTTCTGTGTTGCCGGTATTTGTCCCCTCTCGATAGACGTGTACCGACGATGTGATCGATGACACCGATGAAGAGCTATATTATCTTCAGAAGTGCCAGGCAAGCAAAACCCCCTTGTTCATTCCGATACAATCCTACTCTCTCGCTCCTGCTCTCTTTTACTGCATTAGGACAACACCGATTCATCTGTTACTTGCTGCGGTAGCTGAACCCCTTGTCCTTTGCATGACCTGTCATTGCCACAGTAAATAGATGAAACCCACTAGCATGAGTAGGAGTTGTTTGAGCCCTGATGTGCCTACTCATTCATGTTTGTTTGTCATGCCTGCTATTGCTTAGAGTTGAGTCAGGTCTGGTTCATCGGGGATGAATCAGAGGGGTGTGAACATGTCCTACTGTGTGTGAGCTAAGTGGTGAACACGATTTGGTAAAGGTAGCGGTGAGAGGCCATGTAGGAGTACATGGTGGGTTGTCTCATTGAAGCCGTCCTTAGGAACTGAGTTCTGTGTTTGTGATCCATGATTCAGCTACTACCATACATTGGGCCCTGAAATATGACCCCGCTCGACTTCTTATTCACCCTAGTCCTCTGTCCAGGAGTTGCAAGTAGTTTCTGGTGTTTGTAGCTTACTGGAGGCCGTGGACAGCGCTGACCATAGGGGTGGGCTGTGATGCGGTAGGTACGTGGCACGGTGTACCGGATGCCCGTTTGGTATCTCGGGAACCCTGTTCACATTGTTTGGGGCTGTGAGCGAAACTCCGGCCGGATCTCCTCATGGATGGAACCCGAATAAGCGATAAACCTGGACTAGAGACTTGAGTGTTTAGGTAGGTCGTGGTCTACACCCACGTCGGCTTTCGCTTGAAGTCTGCCGAGCACATGTCGTGTGCAGACGCTAAGTGGTGGAAACATGTATGAAGAAGTACACCCCTGCAGGGTTAACATCATCTATTCGAATAGCCGTGTCCGCGGAAAAGGACTTCTGGGTTGCTTATATCAGTTCATAGACAAGTGAAAGTGGATACTCTAAAATACGCAAGATAAGCGTGAGTGCTATGGATGGCGTTCTCGTAGGGAGACGGGAGCGGTTCCATAGTGGTGTATTGATATGGTGAATATGTGGACTCGTGTGCGCCACCTCAAAAGAGTTACTCGCAGTCGTAGTTCAGGATAGCCACCGAGTCAAAGCTGGCTTGCTGCAGTTAAACCCCACCATCCCCTTTGTTGATAATGATGCATATGTAGATAGTTCTGATGTAAGTCTTGCTGGGTACATTTGTACTCACGTTTGCCTATTTTATGTTTTTGCAGAGAGACTTCGGTCTCGCTAGTAGTTCCACGTGGACTTCGACGTTTAGCTTGATACCTCAGCTACGATCTTGTGCCCTCGGCAGGATCTGATAGATAGTCAGGCTTCTCAGCCTTTTCATTTATAGATGTCTGTACTCAGACATGATAGCTTCCGCTTGTGCTTTGACTTGTATGCTCTGATTGTTGGGTCGTGAGACCCACGTTTGTAATGTCTCGCTCCTCGGAGCCTATTGAATAAACTACTTGAGTCGTAGAGTCATTTTGTGATGCCATGTTGTATTGCACATATCGAGCATATTGTGTGTATGTTATTGAAATGCTTGGTATGTGTGGGATCTGACTATCTAGTTGTTTATCTTTAGTAGCCTCTCTTACCGGGAAATGTCTCCTAGTGTTTCCACCGAGCCATGGTAGCTTGCTACTGCTCCGGAACACTTAGGCTGGCCGGCATGTGTCCTTCTTCGTTCCTGTGTCTGTCCCTTCGGGGAAATGTCACGCGATGAATACCGGAGTCCTGTTAGCCCGCTACAGCCCGGTTCACCGGAGTCCTGCTAGCCCAGTGCTACAGCCTGGATTCACTCGCTGATGACCGACACGTTCGATGCTGGGTCATGGATGCCTGTCCCTGTAAGTTTGTGCCACTTTGGGTTTACGACTAGCCATGTCAGCCCGGGCTCCTTATCATATGGATGCTAGCGACACTGTCATATACGTGTGCCAAAAGACGCAAACGGTCCCAGGTAAAGGTAAGGCGACACCCATGGGAATACCGTGCGTGAGGCCGCAAAGTGATATGAAGTGTTACATGCTAGATCTATGTGGCATTGAGTCGGGGTCCTGACAGCGTTGGTAGTTCTGATGTAAGTCTTGCTGGGTACATTTGTACTCACGTTTGCCTATTTTATGTTTTTGCAGAGAGACTTCAGTCTCACTAGTAGTTCCACGTGGACTTCGACGTTTAGCTTGATACCTCAGCTACGATCTTGTGCCCTCGGCAGGATCTGATCGATAGTCAGGCTTCTCAGCCTTTTTCATTTATAGATGTCTGTACCCAGACATGATAGCTTCCGCTTGTGCTTTGATTTGTATGCTCTGATTGTTGGGTCATGAGACCCATGTTTGTAATGTCTCGCTCCTCGGAGCCTATTGAATAAACTACTTGAGTCGTAGAGTCATTTTGTGATGCCATGTTGTATTGCACATATCGAGCATATTGTGTGTATGTTATTGAAATGCTTGGTATGTGTGGGATCTGACTATCTAGTTGTTTATCTTTAGTAGCCTCTCTTACCGGGAAATGTCTCCTAGTGTTTCCACCGAGCCATGGTAGCTTGATACTGCTCCGGAACACTTAGGCTGGCCGGCATGTGTCCTTCTTCGTTCCTGTGTCTGTCCCTTCGGGGAAATGTCACACGATGAATACTGGAGTCCTGTTAGCCCGCTACAGCCCGGTTCACCGGAGTCCTGCTAGCCCAGTGCTACAGCCTGGATTCACTCGCTGATGACCGACACGTTCGATGCTGGGTCATGGATGCCTGTCCCTGTAAGTTTGTGCCACTTTGGGTTTACGACTAGCCATGTCAGCCCGGGCTCCTTATCATATGGATGCTAGCGACACTGTCATATACGTGTGCCAAAAGACGCAAACGGTCCCGGGTAAAGGTAAGGCGACACCCGTGGGAATACCGTGCGTGAGGCCGCAAAGTGATATGAAGTGTTACATGCTAGATCTATGTGCCATTGAGTCGGGGTCCTGACAAAAATATATAAACTCATAATGAAACTGTCATCGTAACGTTAAGCGTGCGGACCCTACGGGTTCGAGAACAATGTAGGCATGACCGAGACACATCTCCGGTCAATAACTAATAGCATAACCTGGATGCTCATATTGGCTCCTACATATTCTACGAAGATCTTTTATCGGTCAGACCGCATATCAACATACGTTGTTCCCTTTGTCATCGGTATGTTACTTGCCCGAGATTTGATCATCGGTATCTCAATACCTAGTTCAATCTCGTTACCGGCAAGTCTCTTTACTCATTTCGTAATACATCATCCCACAACTAACTTATTAGTTGCAATGCTTGCAAGGCTTATGTGATGTGCATTACCGAGAGGGCCCAGAGATACCTCTCCGACAATCGGAGTGACAAATCCTAATCTCGAAATACGCCAACCCAACAAGTACCTTCGGAGACACCTGTAGAGCACCTTTATAATCACCCAGTTATGTTGTGACGTTTGGTAGCACACAAAGTGTTCCTCCGGTAAACGGGAGTTGCATAATCTCATAGTCATAGGAACATGTATAAGTCATGAAGAAAGCAATAGCAACAAACTAAACGATCAAGTGCTAAGCTGACGAAATGGGCCAAGTCAATCACATCATTCTCCTAATGATGTGATCCCGTTAATCAAATGACAACTCATGTCTATGGTTAGGAAACTTAACCATCTTCGATCAACGAGCTAGTCAAGTAGAGGCATACTAGTGACACTATGTTTGTCTATGTATTCACACATGTATTGTGTTTCCGTTTAATACAATTCTAGCATGAATAATAAACATTTATCATGATATAAGGAAATAAATAATAACTTTATTATTGCCTCTAGGGCATACTTCCTTCAGTCTCCCATTTGCACTAGAGTCAATAATATAGATTACCCCGTAATGATTCTAACACCCATGGAGCCTTGGTGCTGATCATGTTTTGCTCATGGAAGAGGCTTAGTCAGCGGGTCTGCAACATTCAGATCCGTATGTATCTTTCAAATTTCTACGTCTCCCACTTGGACTAAATCCCGAATGGAATTGAAGCGTCTCATGATGTGCTTGGTTCTCTTGTGAAATCTGGATTCCTTTGCCAAGGAAATTGCACCAGTATTGTCACAAAAGATTTTCATTGGACCCGATGCACTAGTTATGACACCTAGATCGGATATGAACTCCTTCATCCAGACTCCTTCATTTGCTTCTTCCAAAGCAGCTATGTACTCTGCTTCACATGTAGATCCCGCCACGACGCTTTGTTTTGAACTGCACCAACTGACAGCTCCACCGTTTAGTAAAAATACGTATCCGGTTTGCGATTTAGAATCGTCTGGATCAGTGTCAAAACTTGCATCAATGTAACCATTTACGATGAGCTCTTTGTCACCTCCATATACGAGAAACATATCCTTAGTCCTTTTCAGGCATTTCAGGATGTTCTTGACCGCTGTCAAGTGATCCACTCCTGGATTACTTCGGTACCTCCCTGCTATCTTATAGCAAGGCACACATCAGGTCTGGTACACAGCATTGCATACATGATAGAGCCTATGGCTGAAGCATAGGGAACATCTTTCATTTTCTATCTATCTTCTGCATTGGTCGGACATTGAGTCTTACTCAGCTTCACGCCTTGTAACACAGGCAAGAACCCTTTCTTTGGTTGATCCATTTTGAACTTCTTCAAAACCTTGTCAAGGTGTGTGCTTTGTGAAAGTCCAATTAAGCGTCTTGATCTATCTCTATAGATCTTAATGCCCAATATGTAAGCAGCTTCACCGAGGTCTTTCATTGAAAAACTCTTATTCAAGTATCCGTTTATGCTATCCAGAAATTCTATATCATTTCCAATAAATAATATGTCATCCACATATAATATCAGAAATGCTACAGAGCTCCCACTCACTTTCTTGTAAATACATGCTTCTCCAAAAGTCTGTACAAAACCAAATTCTTTGATCACACTATCAAAGCATTTATTCCAACTCCGAGAGGCTTGCACCAGTCCATAAATGGATCGCTGGAGCTTCCACACTTTGTTAGCTCCCTTTGGATCGACAAAACCTTCTGGTTGCATCATATACAACTCTTCTTCCAGAAGTCCATTCAGGAATGCAGTTTTGACATCCATTTGCCAAATTTCATAATCATAAAATGCGACAATTGCTAACATGATTCGGACAGACTTAAGCATCGCTACGGGTGAGAAGGTCTCATCGTAGTCAATCCCTTGAACTTGTCAAAAACCTTTTGCAACAAGTCGAGCTTTATAGACAGTAACATTACCGTTAGCGTCAGTCTTCTTCTTGAAGATCCATTTATTCTCAATTGCTTGCCGATCAACGGGCAAGTCAACCAAAGTCCACACTTTGTTCTCATACATGGATCCCATCTTAGATTTCATGGCTTCTAGCCATTTTGCAGAATCTGGGCTCACCATCGCTTCTTCATAGTTCGTAGGTTCATCATGATCTAGTAGCATGACTTCCAGAACAGGATTATCGTACCACTCTGGTGCGGATCCTACTCTGGTTGATCTACGAGGTTCGGTAGTAACTTGATCTGAAGTTTCATGATCATTATCATTAGCTTCCTCACTAATTGGTGTAGGTGTCACAGAAAACCGGTTTCTGTGATGTACTACTTTCCAATAAGGGAGCAGGTATAGTTACCTCATCAAGTTCTACTTTTCTCCCACTCACTTCTTTCGAGAGAAACTCCTTCTCTAGAAAAACTCTGAATTTAGCAACAAAAGTCTTGCCTTCGGATCTGTGATAGAAGGTGTACCCAACAGTCTCCGACACATTTCTCTGATTTGGGTTCGAGCTTATCAGGTTGAAACTTTTTCACATAAGCATCGCAGCCCCAAACTTTCAGAAACGACAACTTTGGTTTCTTGCCAAACCACAGTTCATAAGGCGCCGTCTCAACGGATTTCGATGGTGTCCTATTTAACGTGAATGCAGCCGTCTCTAAAGCATAACCCCAAAACGATAACGGTAAATCAGTAAGAGACATCATAGATCGCACCATATCTAATAAAGTACGATTACAACGTTCAGACACACCATTACGCTGTGGTGTTCTGGGTGGCGTGAGTTGCGAAACTATTACGTATTGTTTCAAATGTAGACCAAACTCGTAACTCAAATATTCTCCTCCATGATCAGATCGTAGAAACTTTATTTTCTTGTTACGATGATTTTCAACTTCACTCTGAAATTCTTTAAACTTTTCAAATGTTTCAGATTTATGTTTCATTAAGTAGATATACCCATATCTGCTTAAATCATCTGTGAAGGTGAGAAAATAACGATATCCGCCACGAGCCTCAACATTCATTGGACCACATACATCTGTATGTATGATTTCCAACAAATCCGTTGCTCTCTCCATAGTACCGGAGAACGGCGTTTTAGTCATCTTACCCATGAGGCATGGTTCGCAAGTACCAAGTGATTCATAATCAAGTGGTTCCAAAAGTCCATCAGTATGGAGTTTCTTCATGCGCTTTACACCGATATGACCTAAACGGCAGTGCCACAAATAAGTTGCACTATCATTATCAACTCTGCATCTTTTGATTTCAACATTATGAATATGTGTATCACTACTATTGAGATTCATCAAAAATAGATCACTCTTCAAGGGTGCATGACCATAAAAGATATTACTCATATAAATAGAACAACCATTATTCTCTTATTTAAATGAAGAACCGTCTCGCATCAAACAAGATCCAGATATAATGTTCATGCTCAACGCTGGCACCAAATAACAATTATTTAGGTCTAAAATTAATCCCGAAGGTAGATGTAGAGGTAGCGTGCCGACCGCGATCACATCGACTTTGGAACCATTTCCCACGCTCTAGTAAGGTACACATCAATAACATGTATATCACATATACGTTTGTTCACCTTGCCATCCTTCTTATCCGCCAAATACTTGGGGCAGTTCCGCTTCCAGTGTCCAGTCTGCTTGCAATAGAAGCACTCAGTCTCAGGCTTAGGTCCAGATTTGGGTGTCTTCTCCTGAGCAGTAACTTGCTTACTGTTCTTCTTGAAGTTCCCCTTCTTCTTCCCTTTGCCCTTTTTCTTGAAACTGGCGGTCTTGTTGACCATCAACACTTGATGCTCCTTCTTGATTTCTACCTCCGCAGCCTTTAGCATTGCAAAGAGCTCGGGAATTGTCTTATCCATCCCTTGCATGTTATAGTTCATCACGAAGCTCTTGTAGCTTGGTGGCAGTGATTGAAGAACTCTGTCAATGACACTATCAACAGGAAGATTAACCCCCAGTTGAGTCAAGTGATTATGATACCCAGACATTTTGAGTATATGTTCACTGACAGAACTATTCTCCTCCATCTTGCAGCTATAGAACTTATTGGAGACTTCATATCTCTCAATCCGGGCATTTGCTTGAAATATTAAC
Source organism: Triticum dicoccoides (assembly GCF_002162155.2). Taxonomy (NCBI): domain Eukaryota; kingdom Viridiplantae; phylum Streptophyta; class Magnoliopsida; order Poales; family Poaceae; genus Triticum; species Triticum dicoccoides. Next base: position 99,349,241 of record NC_041380.1, read on the forward strand.
TTCAACTCTTGGAACATCTCATATGCTCCATGACATTCAAAACGTCGTTGAAGACCCAGTTCTAAGCCGTAAAGCATGGCACACTGAACTATCGAGTAGTCATCAGCTTTGCTCTGCCAGACGTTCATAACATCTGGTGTTGCTCCTGCAGCAGGCTTGGCACTTAGCGGTGCTTCCAAGACGTAATTCTTCTGTGCAGCAATGAGGATAATCCTCAAGTTACGGACCCAGTCCATGTAACTGCTACCATCATCTTTCAACTTTGCTTTCTCAAGGAACGCATTAAAATTCAACGGAACAACAGCACGAGCCATCTATCTACAATCAAACATAGACAAGCAAGATACTATCAGGTACTAAGTTCATGATAAATTTAAGTTCAATTAATCATATTACTTAAGAACTCCCACTTAGAAAGATATCCCTCTAATCCTCTAAGTGATCACGTGATCCAAATCAACTAAACCATGTCCGATCATCACATGAGATGGAGTAGTATCAATGGTGAACATCAATACATTGATCATATCTACTATATGATTCACGCTCGACCTTTCGGTCTCCGTGTTCCGAGGCCATATCTGTTATATGCTAGGCTCGTCAAGTTAAACCTGAGTATTCCGCGTGTGCAACTGTTTTGCACCCGTTGTATTTGAACGTAGAGCCTATCACACCCGATCATCACATGGTGTCTCAGCACGGAGAACTTTCGCAATGGTGCATACTCAGGGAGAACACTTATACTTTGATAATTTAGTGAGGGATCATCTTATAATGCTACCGTCAATCAAAGCAAGATAAGATGCATAAAAGATAAACATCACATGCAATCAATATAAGTGATATGATATGGCCATCATCATCTTGTGCTTGTGATCTCCATCTTCGAAGCACCGTCATGATAACCATCGTCACCGGCGCAACACCTTGATCACCATCGTAGCATCGTTGTTGTCTCGCCAATCTTATGCTTCCACGACTATCGCTACCGCTTAGTGATAAAGTAAAGCATTACAGCGCAATTGCATTGCATACAATAAAGCGACAACCATATGGCTCCTGCCAGTTGCCGATAACTCGGTTACAAAACATGATCATCTCGTACAATAAAATTAAGCATCATGTCTTCACCATATCACATCACAACATGCCCTGCAAAAACAAGTTAGACGTCCTCTACTTTGTTGTTGCAAGTTTTACGTGGCTGCTACGGGCTTAGCAAGAACCGTTCTTACCTATGCATCAAAACCACAATGATAGTTTGTCAAGTTGGTGCTGTTTTAACCTTCGCAAGGACCGGGCGTAGCCACACTTGGTTCAACTAAAGTTGGAGAAACTGACACCCGCCAGCCACCTGTGTGCAAAGCACATCGGTAGAACCAGTCTCGCGTAAGCGTACTCGTAATGTCGGTCTGGGCCGCTTCATCCAACAATACCGCCGAACCAAAGTATGACATGCTGGTAAGCAGTATGACTTATATCGCCCACAACTCACTTGTGTTCTACTCGTGCACAACATCAACGCATAAAACCTAGGCTCGGATGCCACTGTTTGGGGAACGTAGTAATTTCAAAAAAAATCCTACGCACACGCAAGATCATGGTGATGCATAGCAACGAGAGGGGAGAGTGTTTGTCAACGTACCCTCGTAGACCAGAAGCGGAAGCATTAGCACAACGCGGTTGATGTAGTCGTACGTCTTCACGGCCCGACCGATCAAGCACCAAAACTATGGCACCTCTGAGTTCTAGCACACGTTCAGCTCGATGACGATCCCCGGACTCCAATCCACCAAAGTGTTGTGGAAGAGTTCCGTCAGCACGACAGCGTGGTGACGATCTTGATGTTCTACCGTCGCAGGGCTTCACCTAAGCACCACTACAATATTATCGAGGATTATGGTGGAGGGGGCACCGCACACGGCTAAGAGAACGATCACGAAGATCAACTTGTGTGTCTAGAGGTGCCCCCCTACCCCGTATATAAAGGAGCAAGGGGGAGAGGCCGGCCGGCCCTTGGGGCGCGCCAAGGAGGGGGGAGTTCTCCTCCTAGTAGGAGTAGGACTCCCCTTTCCTAGTCCAACTAGGAAGAGGGAAGGGGAAAGGAAAGAGAGGGAGAGGAAGAGGGAAAGAGGGGCCGTGGCCCCCTCCCCAAGTCCAATTCGGACTCCCCATGGGAGGGGGCGCGCCACCTCCTGGGCTGCTGCCCTCTCTCTCCCCTCAGGCCCACGAAGGCCCAATACTTCCCCGGGGGGTTCCGGTAACCCTTCCGACACTCCGATTTTCTCTGAAATCACCCGAAACACTTCCGGTGTCCGAATATAGCCGTCCAATATATCGATCTTTATGTCTCGACCATTTCGAGACTCCTTGTCATGTCCGTTATCATATCCGGGACTCCGAACAACCTTCGGTACATCAAAATATATAAACTCATAATGAAACTATCATCGTAACGTTAAGCGTGCGGACCCTACGGGTTCGAGAACAATGTAGACATGACCGAGACACGTCTCCGTTCAATAACCAATAGCGGAACCTGGATGCTCATATTGGCTCCTACATATTCTACGAAGATCTTTTATCGGTTAGACCGCATAACAACATACGTTGTTCCCTTTGTCATCGGTATGTTACTTGCCCGAGATTTGATCGTCGGTATCTCAATACCTAGTTCAATCTCGTTACCGGAAAGTCTCTTTACTCGTTCCGTAATACATCATCCTGCAACTAACTTATTAGTTGCAATGCTTGGAAGGCTTATGTGATGTGCATTACCGAGAGGGCCCAGAGATACCTCTCTGACAATCAGAGTGACAAATCCTAATCTCGAAATACGCCAACCCAACAAGTACCTTCGGAGACACCTATAGAGCACCTTTACAATCACCCAGTTACGTTGTGACGTTTGGTAGCACACAAAGTGTTCCTCGGGTAAACGGGAGTTGCATAATCTCATAGTCATAGGAACATGTATAAGTCATGAAGAAAGCAATAGCAACAAACTACACGATCAAGTGCTAAGCTAACGAAATGAGTCAAGTCAATCACATCATTCTCCTAATGATGTGATCCCGTTAATCAAATGACAACTCATGTGTATGGTTAGGAAACTTAACCATCTTCGATCAACGAGCTAGTCAAGTAGAGGCATAGTAGTGACACTATGTTTGCCTATGTATTCACACATGTATTATGTTTCTGGTTAATACAATTCTAGCATGAATAATAAACATTTATCATGATATAAGGAAATAATAATAACTTTATTATTGCCTCTAGGGCATATTTCCTTCACCTACGTACCCCCAAACGATCAGAGACGGAGGCAAAACCCTAATTCCACCGCCGTAACTTTCTGTATCCACGAGATCCCATCTTGGGGCCTGTTCGGAGCTCCGCTGTAGGGGGCATCAATCACGGAGGGCTTCTACATCAACACCATAGCCCCTCCGATGAAGTGTGAGTAGTTTACCTCAGACCTACGGGTCCATAGTTAGTAGCTATATGGCTTCTTCTCTCTTTTTGGATCTCAATACAATGTTCTCCCCCTCTCTTGTGGAGATCTATTTGATATAATCTTCTTTTTGCGGTGTGTTTGTTGAGACCGATGAATTGTGGGTTTATGATCAAGTCTATCTAAGAATAATATTTGAATCTTCTCTAAATTCTTTTATGTATGATTGGTTATCTTTGCAAGTCTCTTTGAATTATCGATTCGGTTTGGCCTACTAGATTGATCTTTCTTGCAATGGGAGAAGTGCTTAGCTTTGGGTTCAATCTTGCGGTGTCCTTTCCCAGTGACAGTAGGGGTAGCAAGGCACGTGTTGTATTGTTGCCATCGAGGATAACAAGATGGGGTTTTCATCATATTGCATGAGTCTATCCCTCTACATCATGTCATCTTGCTTAAGGCGTTACTCTGTTTTTAACTTAATACTCTAGATGCATGCTGGATAGCGGTCGATGAGTGGAGTAATAGTAGTAGATGCAGGCAGGAGTCGGTATACTTGTCTTGGACGTGATGCCTATATACATGATCATACCTAGATATTCTCATCACTATGCTCAGTTCTGTCAATTGCTCAATAGTAATTTGTTCACCCACCGTAGAATACTTATGCTCCTACTACTTAGTTATTTTCTTTGCTATTTACTTTGCATCTTTTCACAAAAATACCAAAAATATTATCTTTATCATATCTATCAGATCTCACTCTCGTAAGTGGCCTTATAGGGATTGACAACCCCTATTTGTGTTGGTTGCGAGGATATATTTGTTTTGTGCAGGTACGAGGGACTCGCGCGTAGCCTCCTACTGGATTGATACATTGGTTTAAAAAACTAAGGGAAATACTTATGCTACTTTGCTGCATCATCCCTTCCTCTTCGGGGAAAACCAACACAGGGCTCAAGAGGTAGCACTACACCTCTGTTGTCCTCCCATAGGATCTCTCTCTACACCACTTCATTGACTTAGCACAATTCGGAAACATCCCGTGAAGTACCCAGGAGCCATTGAGCTCATTGAGTCATCCGGTCTTGCTGCTCTGTTTGCATTTTAGCATGGCTTTAACCAGGCTACTATCCATCAGTTTTATGCCACTTGCTTATTTGCTCCTAACAAGACCGTCACTTGGATGACATCTGACACCAAGCTCACTGCCACTTATGCTCAATTTGTCGCTGCTCTTGGGTTTCTGGACAGTGGATTCAAGATCCATAAAGATGACCCAAATCACAAACCCAAAGCAGTTTAGGCTTGTCGCTATCTTCTTAAGGAGCTTGATGACCTTACTGAGGAAGAAAAGAGGAAGGATCTGAATCAAGTTTCTATTTGGAGATCTCCTTACTACATCATCTACCAATGTATCATCCATACCATCTATCCTAAGATGGGTAACAAGGGATCTTGCAATAGTTATTGCATCGATCTTATGTCTCGCCTCCATGACTCTCCCAAAGGCAAGATCAACGTTCCTCATTTCCTATGGCATGAAATCCGTCTTGCTAGCTTTCAGTATAAGCGTGCCTTTCCTCATGCTCCATTCATTCAGGCTCTTATTGGGAGTGTGGCTCCCTTCTCTCTTGTCTGCACCCATGTGCATGAGATGTGGATTATTCGTCCTCACATGACCAACGATTTTGCTCCAAAGGGTACCTCCGAGTCTGCCCCTGCTCGTCGGTCTACTGCTAGGTCTCATCCTACTACTGCCAGCTCAGCGTCCTTTGGGCGTTTTGCTTGTTTTATCGGCAAGGCTCACTCTGCCATGATGAAGGCGTTCTCCTTCAACTGCACACACAATCATGATGTTGTCACTCGCTTGATCACTTCCAAGAATGCCTTGAAGCCTCTTCTCCGTGACTCTGGGGCTACTGATGTGAGTGACGATGAGTGTCTTCCGGTGGCTCCTCCTTTTGACTTTGGTTTTCCTTCGGGGCCTGAGTGGGCTGATTTCCTTGACGATGCTGGTGGTCGTGGAGCTCCTAATGATGACGATGACCTGTGACTGTCTGTGGGTTCTCTATGTCCCTTTTGGGTAGTTGTTGCCAAGGGGGAGAACTAGTACTAGCTATCTATGTTCTTATGTTGAACCATTATGCTTTGAGTGGGTGTATGACTTTCTATCCATGTCCTATGTTGTAATGTTGAACCACTATGTCCTATGAATAATGAGATATTATTATATTATGGTGATGTGCTTATATGATGATGGTTTTAATTGAGTTTTTGTGATATTTTTCTCATATATTCTAGATGGTTGTCTCTCTGTGGGGGAGCTCTCCACATAATGTTTGCAATAATTATGTTTGAGAGGGGGAGATCTTAAATAAATTTGTCTTAAAGCATAGAGCAACCATATTTCTTTTGTACTATGTGTATATTGTCATCAACTACCAAAAAGGGGGAGATTGAAAGTGCAATCATGCCCTTAATGTTGTTTTGATGTTGATGACAATATACTCATACAGTGTAACATCGCAAATTTTCTATTTGGAATGTTATACATAGATCATCCATGCATATCATGATTTATTGCATTTCCGTTCTGCAATCCTCGAAGTCCTAAGCAACTCAAGGACCCACGGAGAGAGTTGGGGATTTTCCGGTTTTCATATTTGATTTTTATCAAATAATGAAATGAGGATTTTGATTTTAATAATTTTTTCTCTCCGAAAAATATTTCATATTAAATCAAATGAGTGGAGATAATATGACTTCTCCAAAATAATTGAAATATTGGAGGAAAATATTAAAATCATTTATTGGAATTTATTTGGTTTTATTCGGATTTTATTTGCATCAGAAAAATTGCACGTTTTCAAAATTGCATTTTAGGGCCAAGAAAATGTTCAACTCGTCCTAAATATTTTATTTAGACGGTGAAAATTTGTTTTGGTATTTTTAGATTTTTGTTTATTTTTCTAGGATTTTTCTTCTGTCGGCGGTATTATAAAAAAAAACCCGCGCCCGACTTGGCCTAGGGCCCAGCCGAGCCAGGCCGGCCCAGCCGCCGCCGCCACCGACTCGGACGATGAGTCCGAGCCGGACTCCGTCGCCGCCACCTTGCCCCCTCCTCCAAGCCGCCCCACCCCGCCCCCTTTATATACGCGCCGCCCGAGCCCCCCCACCGCCACCATCGCCGCCTCCCGCACCCC
>NC_041380.1:99356171-99364270 GCF_002162155.2 Triticum dicoccoides
CACCCCGCCGCCCCGCGAGCCGCCGCACCCCGCCACCCAAGCCCTCGCCGGAGCCCCTTGCCGAAGGTAGCCGCCGGATCCAACCACCGGTTTTTCTTAAAAACCATTTGGTTTTATTTTTTTCTCAAAACTCTAGTTTTCGTTTTTTTAATAGATCGGTTTTCTCCGGTGTATTTATTTAGCGAGCGTTTGCTCGTTCGTTCGTTTTAACGAACGCGTTCTTCGTTTAGATCCAGATAACTAACGCTCGTTCGTCGTTTTTCTTTTTCTCGGATTTATTCCGCGATTTTTCTGATCGCGATTTCTGATCCGATCTTAATTTCTGTTTATCTTTTCACTTGTTTATCGGAATCAGGCGATTCAAGCGCCTGGAGTTTTGTCTCGAAACCCTCCTTCCGGTTAATCAACTCAAACAAGTTTTTGCTATTGTAAAATTTGACCTAAGTTCAGATTAGTAAACAAAGTGGTTTTCTTTCGCCGTTTGACTTTCGTTGCTTCGTTTGATTTGATTCTTTTTGCGTACCGGAGTTCTTAAGTTAAACTTTCTGGTCAACCTCTCTTATTTGAGTTTTGCTTGTGCATCGTTGCTTGTTACTTATGTATGTTATTGTTTGCTTGCGATAGAATTCCCGGAGTGCAAAGCGTGTTACTACGAGTCTCTAGGATTCGCGGATCGTCAGCAAGGCAAGTAACACTTTGATCATATCCCATTGTTACCCAGTTTTTATGCATTAGTTCCAATCCTCAAACATTGCATGATTAGGATATCATTAACTTATGGGTTGGGAAGTAGTTGCTGAGGTAGAACCTATTGCCCTGTTATATTCAAACCCTTGGGAGTTACTTCTACGTATTGCTTATATTGCTATGTTATGCTATGCTCATAGACGTGGTTTGGGTTTGAGTGAAATTCGTGACAGATGTGAGATTGTTAATTAATGGTTCAACTTAAGGTGGCAACTTAATCAAACAATTGGGTGGATTGAGGCACCTGGGGAACCCAGTGTTGTCTGTATTTTTTTGGAAATCCCGGGGAACCCGTGTGATCTTCCTATTGACCGCCACCCAGGCTCAAAGGGAATTGAGATGATTCATGCTAGCAACTTTCGTGTGCAGCCACAAGCTATTATGGGCTCTAGCATAGTTGAGTAAGTTACGTGAAGCTCTTGAAGAGGTAGATCAGCAGGTAGTGGGTTTGGTAGGTTTGGTATGGTCTACCCGGAGTAGAGAGTTAACATTTCTGAAAGACTGTGTCTCGGTCATCCGTTTCTCAAACACCATGTAGTGCGAGAAATCCAACGGAGGCGATCGAGTCTTGTGGGGAAAAGTGTGCAAACCTCTGCAGAGTGTACAATCTAATCATGGTTAGCCGTGTCCCCGGTTATGGACAATTCTTGAGTATCTAGTACTTGGGTTATCACATGTATCTCACCATGTTTAATTAATACTGTTGGGTTGTTAATCACTTTAATTGGGATTGAGTTGGGGGTACCTTCTCAATGATGTTTCAACCACCATGATAGTTAAATTAAAATCTATTTCTTTGTTGTAGGAAAAAAATTGGCTTTTCGCAAAAACTATAACCATACATCTTTCCACCAGCCATATATGCATGTAGTGATAGCATTATTCTGTTTCTGCTCTACTGTGTTATATTGCCAGCATATTCCATGTGCTGACCTGTTTTTGGGCTGCAACGTATTATGTTGCAGACTTTTCAGACGAGGAGTAAGGCTCGTTAGGTTGTTGCCGTGCAGCTCAGCTATGCCATTATAGTTGATGGACTCACTTTATCTTCCAAGCCTTCCGCTGTTATCGCATTAAATGGCCTTAAGCCATATTACTGTAATAAGTTCTCTCTTAGACTTTTCGATGTAATAAGTGTGTGATTGCTACTCTGTTATAAATCCTCGAGTACTGTGTGTGTCAGCATTACCGATCCAGGGATGACACTGAAGCACCGAGACTTGACCATCTGAGGTCGGGTCGCTACAAGATGGTATCAGAGCACACGCTGAGTGTAGGACATGACCACTAAGATAAACCCTAGGTCACACTTCTCTACTCATTTTTGACTCCTCTCCATTTTCTACTCTTTAGGATGGCGGAGATAAAGAACAAGTTTGCACAACCGAATGAAGATACACCTTTTGGACGTGACCTGAAGGAAGTCACTAGGTACTTGAACATTGGAATACCAAGCTTCACCGGGACGTACAACGCCACTTTACCAGAAGAAGAGCGCTGGATGATTCAAGTACAAGTTCCAGGAAGGACGTTCTCGCCAACCTCTAAACCCATAGAATTTTCCTTCGACGCACCAACCTGGAGTTTAGGAAAGAGTATGCAGCTCACATCACCATGGGACGCATTGGAGAAGTGTATCACAGGGATCTCCAGGACACTATCTACCAAATATGTGGGCGCCGAGACGAGCAATGGGAAGTAATCAGCACTAAGAAGGATAGATCCATTGCAGCTTTCATCCAGGAGTTAAACCAGCACATTTGACGTCAGGAGAACCAGATGTGTGCGGACATGATGGACTTGAAGAAGGCGAAGACTAGGATCATCGAGCTGTAGGAAGAACTCAAGTTTACCCTCGATGGATATGAGGAGGAAATCAAGACCCTACTGGAGAAGAATGACGACCTAGTCAAGAAGATCGGAGTATTCACGGGAGGACCAGCACCGGGAGTATAAGACGACGATTCCACTTGCCCGGACAACTACATCATCATCGACGACACCGACTCTGACCCTAGTGATGATGACTTTGAAGACGAAGCTGGAGCAGACATCATGGAGTCTTCCACCGATCAAAATTTCTAGATGACCACCAACTATTAGTAGTATTTCCCCCATGTATATAGTAGTAGTGAGCACTTTTGCGATAGTTCTAGACCGTTTGTATGCCCTTGCTTGATTGATTGAGTGAAATGATTATGTTTGTCTCATGTGCATATGGGTAGTGCTTTCTCATTAGACCCCTTTTCTATTCTAATCTCTTCCATCTATACCCATCAGATGCCTCTGAGATGTGACACCAGTTTTGCCTTCTCGCCAGAGCTCACCCAGTTGATCCAGCAGCAGAATGCCTTGATGCAATTGCTAGTTCAGAACCAGGGCAACAACAACCCACCGCCAGTGGACAACCTAGCCCATTTTCTAAGGTTACAGCCGCCGGTGTTTTCCAGTAGCACCGAGCCTATAGTTGCTGATGATTGGCTACGCCGTATTGGAAGGGAGTTGACCACTGCAGGTTGCACAGATGTTGAGAGGGCGCTCTTTGCCGCACATCAATTGGATGGACCAGCAGCCTCATGGTGGGAGAATTACACAGCCACTTTTCCTGTAGCCAATGTCACTTGGGACCAGTTTCAGCAAGCTTTCCGCACAGCCCATGTCTCAACTGGAGCTATGCAGATGAAGAAGCGGGAGTTTCGCAACCTACGCCAGGGGAACCGTACTGTGGCTCAGTACGTGGATGAGTTTAGCAAGTTATCACGCTATGCCCCTGATGATGTGGCCACAGATGCCGCGAAGCAGGAGAAGTTTATGGAAGGGCTGAATGATGAGATGAGCATGCAGTTGATGGTAGCAACCTTCAACAACTACCAGGAGTTGGTAGATAAGGCTCTTATGATTGAAGGAAAACAGCAGTAGACTGAGAGTCATAAGAGAAAGTATGGACAAGGGAAGTATAACTCAGGAGCTCAGCAGAAGCCTCGCCTAACCCCGAACTTGGGAGGACTTGTTCATAACCATGGAGGTCACAACCACACTGGAGGAGGATCACATAACCACAGTGGTGCTAAGAATGGGAATGGGAATGGAGCTAACAACAATCAGAACCGCTCCAACCCGTCCACTCCCACCAAAAGAGACTTAAGTCAGGTTACCTGTTTTAAGTGCGTGAAGACAGGGCACTATGCCAATGATTGCCCCGAAGGAAGGAATGAAAACGGAAATGGAAGTTCTGGGAGGAAGCCCAATCCATTCAACAAAGGACAAGTGAACCACGTTAACGTGGAGGAGGTTGAAGAGCAGCCGGGCGCGGTAATAGGTAAGTTTTTGGTTAAGTCATTTACCGCTCTTGTTCTTTTCGATACTGGTGCATCGCATTCATACATATCAAGGGGATTCGTGGATAAGTTTAAACTACCAACCCAAACCCTTAGGACCCCTCTTTTAGTGAGTTCACCCGGAGTAGAATATATGGCTAGCTGATGGTGTGACCAGATACCCTTAACCATTGGCACACATGTGTTTCCGTCCGACCTAATTATCTTGGAGTCGCAAGGATTGGATGTGATATTGGGTATGGACTGGATGTTAAAGTATGGAGGAAGCATTGATTGTGCGAGTAAGTCAATTTATCTCACCACCCCGGAGGGAAAAAAGATTAAGTATGTGTCTAGGCATGTGCCTGAAAGGAGCCAAGTGAATGCCCTTACGGGAGTTGTTCAGGAGGAAGTGCCGGTAGTAAAGGATTACCCGGATGTTTTCCCAGAGGAGTTACCAGGCATGCCACCGGACAAAGATATTGAGTTTTTGATAGAGCTGTTACCAGGTACAGGACCAATATCCAAGAGACCCTATTGGATGCCCGCAAATGATCTGGAAGAAATTAAGAAACAGATCAAGGAGTTATTGGAGAAAGGATACATCCGAAGAAGTTCATCACCTTGGGGAGCCCCGGTACTTTTGGTTGAGAAGAAGGATAAATCCCTAAGGATGGTTGTTGATTATCGAGCCTTGAATGAAGTGACGATAAAGAACAAGTACCCACTGCCGATGATCAACGATTTGTTTGATCTGTTGCAAGGAGCTAAAGTGTTCTCAAAGATCGATTTACGATCAGGGTATCATGAGTTGAAGATACGAGAGAAGGACATACCAAAGACGGTGTTCACAATGCGATATGGATTATACAAGTACACGGTCATGTCGTTTGGACTGACTAACGCCCCTGCCTATTTCATGAGCATGATGAACAAGGTGTTCATGGAGTATTTGGACAAGTTTGTTGTGGTGTTTATTGATGATATCATGGTATACTCGAAGAACAAGGAGGAGCACAAAGAGCATTTGCGTTTAGTTCTCGAGAAGCTCAGGGAACACTAGTTATATGCTAAGTTTAGCAAATGCGAGTTTTGGCTGAAGGAAGTCGGATTCCTTGGACATGTTATATCAGGAGAAGGTATCACAGTAGACCCTAGCAAGGTTTAGTCAGTCACTGAATGGTTGGCACCCACCTCAGTTAGCAAGATCCGCAGTTTTCTTGGACTCGCAGGATACTACCAGAGATTCATTGAGAATTTTTCCAAGATTGCAAAACCAATGACTGAACTGTTGAAGAAGGATACCAAGTTTAAATGGACAGAAGATTGTGAAGCAAGTTTCCAGGAGTTTAAGAAACGTTTGACTACAGCCCCAGTGCTAGTACTGCCAGATATACATAAGGAGTTCCAAGTGTATTGCGACGCCTCTCGCTTAGGACTTGGATGTGTGCTTATGCAGGATGGAAGAGTTGTTTCGTATGCCTCACGACAACTAAAACCTCATGAGTTGAATTATGCTATGCTACGCATGATTTGGAGCTAGCAGCCGTAGTGCATGCGTTGAAGACTTGGAGACATTACCTTATTGGAAACCGTTGTGATGTGTACACGGATCACAAGAGTTTGAAGTACATCTTCACCCAGGAGGAGCTGAACCTTAGGCAGAGGAGATGGTTGGAGCTTATAAAGGATTATGACATGAAGCTACACTATCATCCAGGAAAGGCCAATGTCGTAGCAGACACATTGAGTCGGAAGAGTTATGCTAATATCCTTGAAAGTAAAGGACTGCCGAAGGAATTAGCAAAGGATATCATGGAACTTTGATTAGAGATTGTACCTAGAAGGTTCATTGCCACAATGGAGGTTCAGTCGACATTGCTAGACAAGATTCAGGAAGCTCAGAAAGATGATAAAGAGATTGCCGAGATAAAGGATAAGATGGGCAAAGGAAAGGCCAAAGGTTTTCGTGAGGATGAGCACGATACCCTATGGCTTGAGGACCGAATTTACATGCCCAATAATCAGGAGATCAGAAAGTTAATACTTCAAGAGGCGCATGACTCACCATACTCGATATACCCCGGAAACACCAAGATGTATTTGGATTTGAAGGAATGTTTCTGGTGGACTGGTATGAAGAAGGATATTGCCGAGTATGTAGCCGTATGTGATGTATGTCAGAGAGTTAAGGCAGAACATCAGAAGCCAGCAGGACTATTACAGCCTATGCCGATACCCGAATGGAAGTGGGATAAACTTGGCATGGACTTTATCACCGGATTACCCAGGACTAAAGCAGGATATGATGCCATATGGGTAGTAGTTGATCGTTTGACCAAAGTAGCTCACTTCATCCCAGTGAAAACCACCTATACAAGTGCAAAGTTGGCCAAGATCTATATGTCCAGGATCGTATGTCTGCATGGAGTTCCGAGGACCATCGTATCGGATCGAGGAGCACAGTTTACTTCAAAGTTTTGGCATCAGTTACACCAGACTTTGGGAACAAGATTGGAGTTTAGTATAGCGTTTCACCCGCAGACAGATGTCCAGACTGAGAGAGTCAATCAAATTTTGGAGGACATGTGGAGAGCCTGTGCGCTAGATTATGGATCTAGTTGGGATGACAATTTGCCGTATGCGGAGTTCTCATACAACAATAGCTATCAAGCCAGTTTGAAGATGGCGCCGTTTGAAGCCCTGTGTGGATGCAGGTGCAGAACACCATTGATGTGGGATGAGGTAGGAGACCGACAGTTGTTTGGACCAGACTTGATTAAAGAATCTGAGGAGAAGGTAAAACTGATCCGAGACCGACTGAAGATTGCTCGGTCCAGGCAGAAGAGTTATGCAGACTCAAAACGCAAGGAGGTAACCTACGAAATTGGAGAAAGAGCATATATGCGAGTATCGCCCTTGCGAGGAGTGAAACATTTTGGAGTTAAAGGAAAGTTAGCCCCGAGATTTGTAGGACCGTATCGCATTTTGGAACGGATGGGAGAAGTTGCCTACAAGTTGGAGTTACCTAAGGGATTGTCAGGAGTCCACGATGTGTTCCATGTTTCACAGCTAAAGAAGTGTCATGCTGAGATGGCTGATATACCATTAAGAGATACAGTACCCTTGGAGGCGATTCAGTTGGACAGTGATTTGACTTACGAGGAGAAGCCAGTTAAGATTCTTGAGTTTGCCAGCAGAGTCACCCGCAGTAAGGTTATCAAGTTTTGCGAAGTTCAGTGGAGCCACCATACCGCGGATGAAGCCACCTGGGAATGAGAGGATGATCTCCGCAAGGACCACCCATACCTATTTTCTAGCCAACCCGAATCTCGAGGGCGAGATTCATCTTAAGGGGGGGGGGGGTAGGTTTGTAACATCCCAAATTTTCAATTTGGAATGTTATACATAGATCATCCATGCATATCATGATTTATTGCATTTCCGTTCCGCAATCCTCGAAATCCTAAGCAACTCAAGGACCCACGGAGAGAGTTGGGGATTTTCCGGTTTTCATATTTGATTTTTATCAAATAATGAAACGAGGATTTTGATTTTAATAATTTTTTCTCTCCGAAAAATATTTCATATTAAATCAAATGAGTGGAGATAATATGACTTCTCCAAAATAATTGAAATATTGGAGGAAAAATATTAAAATCATTTATTGGACTTTATTTGGTTTTATTCGGATTTTATTTGCATTAGAAAAATTGCACGTTCTCAAAATTGCATTTTAGGGCCAAGAAAATGTTCAACTCATTCTAAATATTTTATTTAGACGATGAAAAATTGTTTTGGAATTTTTAGATTTTTATTTATTTTTCTAGGATTTTTCTTCTGTCGGTGGTATTATAAAAAAATCCCGCGCCCGAATGGGCCTAGGGCCCAGCCGAGCAAGGCCGGCCCAGCCGCCGCCGCCTCCTCCTGCGCGCGCCGCCGCCGCCGCCGACTCGGACGATGAGTCCGAGCCAGACTCCATCGCCGCTGCCTTGCCCCCTCCTCCAAGCTGCCCCACCCGCCCCCTTTATATAC
>NC_041380.1:99364626-99377718 GCF_002162155.2 Triticum dicoccoides
CCGCCGCCCGCGCCGCTGCCGCACCCCGCCGCCCCGCGAGCCGCCGCACCCCGCCGCCCAAGCCCTCGCCGGAGGTAGCCGCCGGATCCAACCATCGGTTTTTCTTAAAAAACCATTTGGTTTTATTTTTTTCTCAAAACCCTAGTTTTCGTTTTTTTAATTGATCGGTTTTCTCCGGTGTATTTATTTAGTGAGCGTTCGCTCGTTCGTTCGTTTTAATGAACGCGTTCTTCCTTTAGATCCAGATAATGAATGCTCGTTCGTCGTTTTTCTTTTTCTCGGATTTATTCCATGATTTTTCTGATCGTGATTTCTGATCCGATCTTAATTTCTGTTTATCTTTTCGCTCATTTATCGGAATCAGGCGATTCAAGCGCCTAGAGTTTCATCTCGAAACCCTCTTTCCGGTTAATCAACTCAAACAAGTTTTTGCTATTGTAAAATTTGACCTAAGTTCAGATTAGTAAACGAAGTGGTTTTCTTTCGCCGTTTGACTTTCGTTGCTTCGTTTGATTTGATTCTTTTTGCGTACCGGAGTTCTTAAGTTGAACTTTCTGGTCAACCTCTCTTATTTGAGTTTTGCTTGTGCATCGTTGCTTGTTACTTATGTATGTTATTGTTTGCTTGCGATAGAATTCCCGGAGTGCGAAGCGTGTTACTACGAGTCTCTAGGATTCGCGGATCGTCAGCAAGGCAAGTAACACTTTGATCATATCCCATTATTACCCAGTTTTTATGCATTAGTTCCAATCCTCAAACATTGCATGATTAAGATGTCATTAACTTGTGGGTTGGGAAGTAGTTGCTGAGGTAGAACCAATTGCCCTGTTATATTCAAACCCTTGGGAGTTAATTCTACGTATTGCTTATATTGCTATGCTATGCTCGTAGACGTGGTTTGGGTTTGAGTGAAATTCATGACAGATGTGAGATTGTTAATTAATGGTTCAACTTAAGGTGGCAACTTAATCAAACAATTGGGTGGATTGAGGCACCTGGGGAACCCAGTGTTGTTTGTATTTTTTTGGAAATCCCGGGGAACCCGTGTGATCTTCCTATGGACCGCCACCCAGGCTCAAAGGGAACTAAGATGATTCATGCTAGAAACTTCTGTGTGCAGCCACAAGCTATTATGGGCTCTAGCATAGTTGAGTAAGTTACGTGAAGCTCTTGAAGAGATAGATCAGCAGGTAGTGGGTTTGGTAGGTTTGGTATGGTCTACCCGGAGTAGAGAGTTAACGTTTCTAAAAGACTGTGTCTCGGTCATCCGTTTCTCAAACACCATGTAGTGCGAGAAATCCAATGGAGGCGAACGAGTCTTGTGGGGAAAAGTGCGCAAACCTCTGCAGAGTGTACAATCTAATCATGGTTAGCCGTGTCCCCGGTTATGGACAATTCTTGAGTATCTAGTACTTGGGTTATCACATGTATCTCACCATGTTTAATTAATACTGTTGGGTTGTTAATCACTTTAATTGGGATTGAGTTGGGGGTACCTTATCAATGATGTTTCAACCACCATGATAGTTAAATTAAAATCTATTCCTTTGTTGTAGGGAAAATTTGGCTTTTCGCAAAAACTATAACCATACAGCTTCCACCAGCCATATATGCATGTAGTGATAGCATTATTCTGTTTCTGCTCTACTGTGTTATATTGCCAGCATATTCCATGTGCCGACCCGTTTTCGGGCTGCAACGTATTATGTTGCAGACTTTTCAGACGAGGAGTAAGGTTCGTTAGGTCGTTGCCGTGCAGCTCAGCTATACCGTTGGAGTTGATGGACTCACTTTATCTTCCAAGCCTTCCGCTGTTATCGCATTAGATGGCCTTAAGCCATATTACTGTAATAAGTTCTCTCTTAGACTTCTCGATGTAGTAAGTGTGTGATTGCTACTCTGTTATAAATCCTGGAGTACTGTGTGTGTCAGCATTACTGATCCAGGGATGACACTGAAGCACAGAGATATGACCATCTGAGGTCGGGTCGCTACATACAGGACTAACAAAGTTTGTCAAGTATATCTCAGGTTTTAGTCCCCTCAGAATCAATTGTGTGTGTGGATTATGATTTCGGAAATATTTAAATTTATAAAGAACGAAGAAACAAGACTATATTTATGTTTATTCTTGAGTATAGGGATCCTGCACTATTAAGAGGGGAACATGGGGTCTTGTGAGAGTCTTGCTCAAAATCTAGTTCAAACTCATTATCTGGTCTTCATCTCTGTCAGATGACCGGTACTCACCGGACGTCCGGCTCCTCCTATACAGAGCCTAAACATCGGACGTCCGGTATTCACCAAACGCCCGACAATCTTTCATCAGATCCAAAACATCGGATGTCCAGAACCCTCCGGTTATCCGGTACATTCTATACAGTGGCAAAACATCGGATGTCCGGTCCCTGTCGAACGTCCGTTGTCTGCCGAGCGCTCGGTCATCCGATATTCTTCGGTCGTCCAGTACCTTATCCACCGATCCTAAACATTGGACGTCTAGGATCGTCCGGTCGTTCGATACCTTCTATATCATGCCAAAACATCAGACGTCCGGTCCCTGTCAGACGTCCGGTGTCTGTCGTGCCTTCGGTCGTCCGTTGTGCAGCGGACGTCAGACGTTGCAGTGTTGTTTTGGGCTCCAACGGCCACTTATTGAGGCATACTATAAATATCTCTCTCCTATCCCATGTGAGGGTTGACCATTCACTTCAAACATCCTCAAGAACACATTTCACTCTCTCTCTCTCTCACTCTTCTACACCAAATCTTAGATCCCTAAAGGATTTGAGAGCATTTGAGAGAAGTTGTCCACCCAAGTGATAGATCCACTCCTTCCCCTTCTTTGCACCAAAGGAATTTGTGATTTGAGCTAGTCTTGAGCTTTTCCCCATCATTCCTGTTACTCTTGGAGGTTGGAGACTCCTAGGCAGTAGGAGTCTTTCAGAGAGGAATCGACCATTGTGATTACCCCCGAAAAGTTTGTGAGGGTTTGGAGACCACCCCGAGGTCTACCACTAGTGGTTGAGAAACGCCTTCATGGTGTTGTCTCAAAGGGATAATAGGGTGAGCCTTTGTGGTGTTGGTGTGCCTTCGTGGTAACATTCACCTTTCTAACGATGACGTAACTTCCCTCCAAGGAAGTGAACATCGGCATACATCCTCGTCTCTCGGAGTTGCCGTTATTCCTAACCTTAACTCTCTACTTGTGGTTACTTTCTCTTAGTCTTTACTTATATCATATTGTGCTTGCACGGTCACTTACTTGTGTTCTTTGTTTTTCCTTGCTTAGCACTTAGCATCATACTTGCAATTGTTAGGCTAAACTTCATATTCCGCATTATTGCCTAAAATTGCTAAGTAACAATTAAAATTTATAAATGTACCTATTCACCCACCCCCCTCTAGGTCCATCTCGATCCTTTCACCGGGGTCCTTCGAGGTCTTCTTCTTTTGTTTCCCTGCGCGGAATTGTGACAGGCCCCGTGGGGGCATGTAAAAAATTGTAGAATTTTTGTTTAAATGTTATCCGCCTAGCGTAATGTCGAAAACTGTGTATCTCGCTCCGGCATGGTTCCCCCTTTTCATTCTCGCGGTAGCATGGCGCTCTATGCCGACAGGACCCAGTCCCCAGGCAGGCTTCAGCCATCGCTGGTATGCCAGGTTGCGATGCCGTGGACAAGGCCAGGAGATGAGCAGCCCGAGGTCCGGTGAGAGATCCTGAGGCGGGATGCTCAAGAGGTCCCCTTTGGCGTGCAAGCAGCTCCCTAAAGGCCGAAAAGGAAAGCGACATTGCCCGAGCGAGGTTGCAAGAGTCGAGGGATCGGGTCGTGGAGTTCATGTCAATATGTGAGGGTGACTTATCTCAGTGAGCATGTGGCGATTTTCTTGCGCAGCGCCTGATTATGCCTTAGTGGTGACGCTTCTAGGCAGGGCTCATGCCGGCTTCCCCCTTTCCTCGCTCATCTAAATGCTCTATGTCCTTGGGTCCCGGCCCTCGAGCGAGGCTCAGCCGCCACTGGTACGCCAGGTCATGCTGTCGTGGTCAAGTCCAGGGGGTGAGGGCTCGAGAGCCAGTAGGAGCTCCTGAGGTGCAATGCTCAGGAGCTCCCCCTTTAACGTGCAAGCGAATTGCGTGAAAAGGGGTGGCCGGCGGGCCCGCCTATAGTTAGGCTCCGGAGGTTCCTGTGGGTTAGTCCAAGGAGGATAACATGACACATGGCCACGCTTAATGTCCTGCCGCTGATCATTCCACAAGAAGAAGAAGGCACTGAGGACCTGGTGAGGTGACGTGCGCGGGGCAGGCCATGAGCTAGAGCTTGATCTCTCAGATTTGTCGGCGCTACAGGGACGGACCCGAGCACAGGCATCGTACCAGCATGTGTAGCCCCCATTGCAGGATGAGCGAGAGGCGGGTTAGCAGCGCGGGAAGGCCGTTGTCGGTGTCAAAACCGGCGGATCTCGGGTAGGGGGTCTCGAACTGTGTGTCTAAGGTGGATGGTAACAGGAGGCAGGGGACACGATGTTTTGCCCAGGTTCGGGCCCTCTTGATGGAGGTAAAACCCTACGTTCTACTTGATTATTCTTGATAATATGAGTAGTACAAGAGTTGATCTACCACGAGATCGGAGAGGCTAAACCCTAGAAGCTAGCCTATGGTATGATTGTATGTTGTCCTACGGACTAAAACCCTCCGATTTATATAGACACCAGAGGGGGCTAGGGTTACACAAGGTCGGTTACAAAGGAGGAGATATACATATCTGTATTGCCTAGCTTGCCTTCCATGCCAAGTAGAGTCCCATCCGGACACGGGACGAAGTCTTCAATCTCGTATCTTCATAGTCCAACAGTCCGGCCAAAGGATATAGTCCGACTGTCCAGAGACTGATACGTCCATTTTGCATCATGCTTTTATATCGATATTTATTGCATTATGGACTGTTATTTCACTTTATGTCACAATACTTATGGCTATTCTCTCTTATTTTACAAGGTTTACATAAGGAGGGAGAATGCTGGCAGCTGGAATTCTGGGCTGGAAAAGGAGCAAATATTAGAGACCTATTCTGCGCAACTCCAAAAGTCCTGAAACTCCACGGAACATCTTAAAATAAATAAAGAAAAATCCTCACCAAAGATGAAGGCCACGGAGCCCACACCCTTCTCACGAGGGTGGGGGGCACCCCCCAGGGCGCGCCGCCCTACCTCGTGGTCCCCCTGGTGGCTCTCCGATGTCAATCTTCTCCTATATGAAGTCTTTCGATGATAAAAAATAGAGAAGAAACTTTTCGGGATGAGACTCCGCCGCCACGAGGCGGAACCTTGGCGGAACCAATCTAGAGCTCTGGCAGAGCTGTTCTGCTGGGGATACTTCCCTCCGGGAGGGGGAAATCATCACCATCGTCATCACCAACGCTCCTCTCATCAGGAGAGGACAATCTCCATCAACATCTTCACCAGCACCATCTCATCTCCATACCCTAGTTCATCTCTTGTATCCAATTCTTGTCTCAATGTCCGGGATTGGTGCTAGTAGGTTGCTAGTAGTGTTGATTACTCCTTGTAGTTGATGCTAGTTGGTGTATTTGGTGGAAGATCATATGTTCAGATCCTATATGCATATTATTACCCCTCTGATTATGAACATGAATATGCTTTGTGAGTAATTACATTTGTTCCTGAGGACAAGGGAGAAGTCTTGCTATGAGTAGTCATGTGAATTTGGTATTCATTTGATATTTTGATAAGATGTATGTTGTCTAGACTGTAGTGGTGTTATGTGAACGTCGACTACATAACACTTCACCATTATTTGGGCCTAGAGGAAGGCATTGGAAAGTAATAAGTAGATGATGGGTTGCTAGAGTGACAGAAGCTTAAACCCTAGTTTATGTGTTGCTTCGTAAGGGGCTGATTTGGATCCACATGTTTCATGCTATGGTTAGGTTTACCTTAATACTTTTGTTGTAGTTGCAGATGCTTGCAATAGAGGCTAATCATAAGTGGGATGCTTGTTCAAGTAAGAACAGCAGCCAAGCACCGGTACACCCACATATGAAATTATCAAAGTATCGAACGCGAATCATATGAACGTGATGAAAGCTAGCTTGACGATATTCCCTTGTGTCCTCGGGAGCGCTTTTCCTATTATAAGAGTTTGTTCCGGCTTGTCCTTTGCTACAAAAGGATTGGGCCACCTTGCTGCACTTTATTTACTTTTGTTACTTGTTGCTCGTTACAATTTATCCTATCACAAAACTATCTGTTACCACTTATTTCAATACTTGCAGAGAATACCTTGCTGAAAACCGCTTATCATTTCCTTGTGCTCCTCGTTGGGTTCGACAGTCTTACTTATCTAAAGGACTACGATAGATCCCCTATACTTGTGGGTCATCAAGACTCTTTTCTGGCGTTGTTGCCGGGGAGTGTAGCGCCTTTGGTAGGTGGAATTTGGTAAGGAAAATTTTATATAGTGTGCTGAAATTTACTGTCACTTTTTACTATGGAAAGTAATTCTCTGAGGGGCTTGTTCAGGGTATCTTCACCCCGTCCAATAGAGCAAAGAGTTGCTCCTCAACCTACTGAACCTATTGAAAATGAAACTCCTTTTGAATTTCCTTCGGGTATGATGGAAAAACTGCTAGCTAACCCTTTTACAGGAGATGGAACAAAGCATCCTGATGAGCACGTAATATATGTGGATGAAGTTTGTGGATTATTTAAGCTTGCAGGTATACCCGATGATGTTGCTAAGAAGAAGGTCTTCCCTTTATCTTTGAAGGGAGACGCATTCATATGGTATAGGCTATGTGATGATATGAGATCATGGGACTATAAAAGATTGAAGTTGGAATTTCATCATAAGTATTACCCTATGCATCTTGTTCATCGTGATCGCAATTATATATATATAATTTCTGGCCTCGCGAAGGAGAAAGCATCGCTCAAGCTTGGGGGAGGCTTAAATCAATGTTATATTCATGCCCCAATCATGAGCTCTCAAGAGAAATGATTATTCAAAATTTATATGCTCGGCTTTCTGATAACAATCGCACAATGCTCGATATTTCTTGTGTTGGCTCTTTTATGATGAAGACTATTGAATTCAGATGGAATTTATTGGATAGAATTAAACACAACTCTGAAGATTGGGACCTCGATGAAGGTAAGGAGTCAGGTATGACACCTAAGTTTGATTGTGTTAATCTTTTATGGACACCGATATTTTTCGTAAGTTCAGCACTAAATATGGACTTGACTCTGAGATAGTAGCTTCTTTATGTGAATCTTTTGCTACTTATGTTGATCCCCCTAAGGAGAAATGGTTTAAATATCATCCCCCCAAAGAAGTAAAAGTAGTTGCACCTATTAAAGTTGAAGAAAAGACTATCACTTATAATGATCCTATTATTCCTACTTCTTATATTGAGAAACCACCTTTCCCTGTTAGAATAAAGGATCATGCTAAAGCTTCAACTGTTGTTCGTAAAAGCAATATTAGAACTTATACACCTCCTGAGCAAGTTAAAGTAGAACCTAATATTGCTATTGTTAAAGATCTCTTGTCTGATAATATTGATGGGCATGTTATCCAGTTCGAAGGTGAAACTGCTAGAATTGCTAAACCTTGTGATAAAGATAAACATAGACCTGCGGTAGGCGTGCCTGTTATTTCTATTAAAGTAGGAGATCATTGTTATCATGGCTTATGTGATATGAGTGCGAGCGTTAGTGCGATACTGCATACTTTATACGAAGAAATTAAGAATGAAATTGCACCTGCTGAGTTAGAAGGTATTGATGTCACAATTAAACTTGCCAATAGAGATACTATTTCACCAATTGGAATTGTTAGAGATGTTGAAGTCTAGTGTGGGAAAACTAAATATCCTGCTAATTTTCTTGTTCTTGCTTCTCGGCAAGATAGCTTTTGTCCCATTATATTTGGTAGACCCTTCTTGAACATTGTTAATGCTAGGATAGATTGCAAAAAGAATGTTGTTACTATTGGCTTGGATGATATGGTTCATGAGTTTAATTTCTCTAAATTTAGTAAACAACATCGTGAGGAAGAATTACCTAGTAAGGATGAAATTATTGGTCTTGCTTCTATTGCCGTACCTCCTAGTGATCCTTTAGAACACTATTTGCTAGACCATGAAAATGATATGTTCATGAATGAAAGAAGGGAAATAGATGAAGTATTCTTTAAACAGGAACCTATTCTACATCACAACTTGCATGTTGAAATTTTAGGGGATCCTCCTCCACCCAAGGGTGATCCCGTGTTTGAGCTTAAACGGTTGCCTGATAATATTAAATATCCTTATCTTGATGAAAAGAAGATATATCCTGTTATTATTAGTGCTAACCTTTCAGAGCATGAAGAAGAAAGATTATTGAAAACTCTGAAGAAGCATCGTGCTGCTATTGGATATACTCTTGATGCCAAACTAGTTCGTGAACCTCAATGATGTCTGAATCCTAAAATGAAAGAAGTGGTAAGGAAATAAATACTAAAGCTTCTGGAGGCAGGTATAATCTATCCCGTTGCTGATAGTGAGTGGGTAAGTCCTGTCCATTGTGTCCCTAAGAAGGGAGGTATTACTGTTGTTCCTAATGATAAAGATGAATTGATTCCACAAAGAATTATCACAGGTTATAGGATGGTAATTGATTTCCGCAAATTAAATAAAGCTACTAAAAAGATCATTACCCCTTACCTTTTATTGATCAAATGCTACAAAGATTATGCAAACATACACACTATTGCTTTCTAGATGGTTATTCTGGTTTCTCTCAAGTACCTGTGTCGGCTAGAGATCAATCAAAGACTACTTTTACATGCCCTTTTGGTACTTTTGCTTATAGACGTATGCCTTTTGGTATATGTAATGCACCTGCTACCTTTCAAAGATGCATGATGGCTATATTCTCTGACTTTTGTGAAAAGATTTGTGAGGTTTTCATGGATGATTTTTCCGTCTATGGTTCCTCTTTTGATGATTGCTTGAGCAATCTTGATCGAGTTTTGCAGAGATGTGAAGAAACTAATCTTGTCTTGAATTGGGAAAAGTGCCACTTTATGGTTAATGAAGGTATTGTCTTGGGGCATAAAGTTTCTGAAAAAGGTATTGAAGTTGATAAAGCCAAGGTTGATGCTATTGAAAAGATGCCATGTCCCAAGGACATCAAAGGTATAATAAGTTTCCTTGGTCATGCCGGATTTTACAGGAGGTTCATTAAGGACTTCTCAAAAATTTCTCAGCCTCTGACTAATTTACTGCAAAAAGATACACCATTTGTCTTTGATGATGATTGTGTAGAAGCATTTGAAATACTTAAGAAAGCATTAGTCTCTGCACCTGTTGTTCAACCACCTGAGTGGAACCTACCCTTTGAAATTATGTGTGATGCTAGCGATTATGCTGTAGGTGTTGTTCTAGGGCAAAGAGTTGATAAGAAATTAAATGTTATTCATTATGCTAGTAAGACTCTCGACAATGCTCAAAGAAATCATGCTACTACTGAAAAAGAGCTTTTAGCAGTTGTATTTGCTTGTGATAAGTTCAGACCTTATATTGTTGATTCTAAAGTAACTATTCAAACTGTCATGCTACTATTAAATACCTTATAGAAAAGAAAGATGCTAAACCTAGACTTATTAGATGGGTTCTCTTGCTACAAGAATTTGATTTGCATATTGTTGATAGAAAGGGAGCTGAGAACCCCGTTGCAGACAACTTGTCTAGGTTAGAGAATGTTCTTGATGACCCACTACCTATTAATGATAGCTTTCCTGATGAACAATTAAATGTTATAAGTACTTCTCGTAGTACTCCATGGTATGTTGATTATGCTAATTATATTGTTGCTAAGTTTATACCACCTAGCTTCACATACCAGCAAAAGAAAAAGTTTTTCTATGACTTGTGGCATTACTTTTGGGATGACCCACATCTTTATAAAGAAGGAGTAGATGGTGTTGTTAGACGTTGTGTACCTGAGCATGAACAGGAACAGATCCTACGCAAGTGTCATTCCGAGGCTTATGGAGGACACCACGCTGGAGATAGAACTGCACATAAGGTGTTGCAATCTGGTTTTTATTGGCCTACTCTCTTCAAGGATGCCCGTAAGTTTGTCTTGTCTTGTGATGAATGTCAAAGAATTGGTAATATTAGTAGACATCAAGAAATGCCTATGAATTATTCTCTTGTTATCGAACCGTTTGATGTTTGGGGCTTTGATTATATGGGACCTTTTCCTGCCTCTAATGGATACACACATATTTTAGTTGCTGTTGATTATGTTACTAAGTGGGTAGAAGCTATTCCAATTAGTAGTGTTGATCATAACATTTCTATTAAAATGCTTAAGGAAGTTATTTTCCCGAGGTTTGGAGTCCCTAGATATTTAATGACTGATGGGGGTTCACACTTTATTCATGGTGCTTTCCGTAAAATGCTTGCTAAGTATGATGTTAATCATAGAATTGCATCTCCTTAGCACCCACAGTCTAGTGGTCAAGTAGAATTGAGCAATAGAGAGCTCAAATTAATTTTGCAAAAGACTGTTAATAGGTCTAGAAAGAATTGGTCTAAGAAACTTGATGATGCATTATGGGCATATAGAACTGCATATAAAAATCCTATGGGTATGTCTCCGTATAAAATGGTTTATGGAAAAGCATGTCATTTACCTCTCGAACTAGAACATAAGGCGTATTGGGCTATTAAGGAGCTCAACTATGAGTTTAAACTTGCTGGTGAGAAGAGGTTATTTGATATTAGCTCACTTGATGAATGGAGAACCCAAGCTTATGAAAATGCCAAGTTGTTTAAAGAAAAAGTTAAAAGATGGCATGACAAAAGGATACAAAAGCGTGAGTTTAATGCAGGTGATTATGTATTGCTATACAACTCTCGTTTAAGATTTTTTGCAGGAAAACTTCTCTCTAAATGGGAAGGCCCCTATGTTATTGAGGAGGTCTATCATTCCGGTGCCATAAAGATCAACAACTTCGAGGGCACAAATCCGAAGGTGTTAAACGGTCAAAGAATTAAACATTATATCTTAGGTAATCCCATAAATGTTGAAACCAATATTATTGAAACCGTAACCCCGGAGGAATACATAAGCAACACTTTCCGGAACATTTCAGACTCCGAAAAGGAATAGGTATGTGGTATGGTAAGTAAACCGACTCCAAAACAATTTTTAAGGCAATATTTCTCCGTTTTGGAATATTTAGAAAAATAGAAAAATAAGTAGCAGCATGCCTCACGAGGGTGGTGGGCGCGCCCTACCCCCCTGGGCGCGCCCACCTACCTCGTGAGCGCCTCATGTGCCTTCCGGACTCCGTTTTCTTGCACGATACGTATTTTGGTCGGTAAAAATTCATTATATAACCTTCCGAAGGTTTTGACTCCCGTATCACGCAAAAATCTCCTGTCTTTGTTTCGAGCTGTTTTTCTGACAGATCTAGATCATCATGACATCCCCAAGTGCTTCCAAGGACAAGTTCTTCGAGAAGGTCATCAACCCTTACCTCGCGGAGGTGCTGCGACACCCTCAAGCCATTGAGATGCGTGATGGGTTGTTGCACATCCGCGATGTTGAGGGACCAAAGGGAACCGGAAGCGTGGAGATGAGGCTCGAAGCAATGGAGCAACAAGTTTTCAAGTGCCGGGGGATGGTGGAGCGTGGAATCAACGCTAGCCACACGATGCTCGCGGAGTTCACTAACAACTACAAGCCGGATGCCAAGAACACCGAGGAGGCCATCTTCAAGCTATATGAGAAGATCGAGCACCTCCAAGCCCAAATCTATGACCTGCAAAACCAAAACTGTGAGTATGAATATAGATTCAAAAGAATGAGTTTGGCTGCAGATTCGAGGATTCCGGAGACTCGATCATCCTTCTATGATGGTGAACCTATGCCTTGGAAGATGGATGACAAGCCTGCATCATCAAAGACACCTCCACCTTCTTCACCAACCAAGGAGATATAATCACATGGGTATGGGCACTCCCCTTGGCAACTGCCAAGCTTGGGGGAGGTGCCCCAATATCGTATCACAATCACAACTTATGTCTTTACCATTTTTTTAGTTCGATCCTATTAGTAGTATCTTGATCTAGTAGAATAAAGTTTATGGCATGATCTAGTTTTGAGTTTGCTTTATGATCTCTCTTTGTAATTGAGTCCGTGAGCTATATATAATAAAGATTAGTGTTGAGTCAAAGGCTTGATTATTTTGCCATGATCTTGCGTGAATAAAAGAAAAGATAAAAAGAATAAAAAGAAACAAAAAGTTCATATTGATCTTATTGAGAGTAATGACTTCACATAGAAAGAGTATGATGATTAAAAGTTGTTGGGAGTTGGCAGACATAGCTTTGGTCATTGTTGCAATTAATAGGAAGTAATAAGGAAAGAGAGGTTTTCACATATATATATATATATATATATATATTATCATTGACATATTTTATGATTGGGAGCACTCATTAAAATATGACATGCTAAAGAGTTGATGTTGGACAAGGAAGACAACATAATGAGTTATGTCTTTCTTATATCTGACATAAAGTATGTTGTCATGGATCCTCTAACTTGTTGAGCTTGCCTTTCCCCCTCATGCTAGCCAAATTCTCAGCACCAAGTCGAAATACTACTTGTGCTTCCAAATACCCTTAAACCAGTTTTGCCATGAGAGTCCACCATATCTACCTATGGATTGAGTAAGATCCTTCAAGTAAGTTGTCATCGGTGCAAAGCGATAAAAATTGCTCTAAATATGTATGATTGATTGGTGTGGGAGAAATAAGCTTTATACGATCTTGTGATGTGGAAGTAACAAAAGCGACGGACTGCATAATAAAGGTTCATATCACAAGGGGCAATATAAAGTGATGTTCTTTCGCATTGAGATTTTATGCATCCAACCATAAAAGCGCATGGCAACCTCTGCTTCCCTCCGCGAAGGGCCTATCCTTTATTATTATCTTCTACCTTATGCAAGAGTCATGGTGATCTTCACCTTTTCTTTTTCATTTTATCCTTTGGCAAGCTCAGCAT
>NC_041380.1:99377728-99378334 GCF_002162155.2 Triticum dicoccoides
TTGAGCTTGCCTTTCCCCCTCATGCTAGCCAAATTCTCAGCACCAAGTAGAAATACTACTTGTGCTTCCAAAATCCCTAAACCAGTTTTGCCATGAGAGTCCACCATATCCACCTATGGATTGAGTAAGATCCTTCAAGTAAGTTGTCACCGGTGCAAAGCAATAAAAATTGCTCTAAATATGTATGATTGACTGGTGTGGGAGAAATAAGCTTTATACGATCTTGTGATGTGGAAGTAATAAAAGCGACGGACTGCATAATAAAGGTTCATATCACAAGGGGCAATATAAAGTGACGTTATTTCGCATTGAGATTTTATGCATCCAAACATAAAAGCGCATGGCAACCTCTGCTTCCCTCCGCGAAGGGCCTATCCTTTATTATTATCTTCTACCTTATGCAAGAGTCATGGTGATCTTCACCTTTTCTTTTTCATTTTATCCTTTGGCAAGCTCAGCATGTTGGAAAGAACATGATATATATATCTAATTGGATGTAGGGGAGCATGAACCATTATTGTTGACATTACCCTTGAGGTAAAAAGTTGTGGGGCAAAACTATAAGCCCCTTATCTTTCTCTGTGTCCGATTAAAACTCCGAAACCA
>NC_041380.1:99378573-99408170 GCF_002162155.2 Triticum dicoccoides
GAGGACTAAATGATAGTTGAGTATGTGGACTTGCTTTTTAGCTCTGACATAGACTCTTTCCGATGTTATGATAAATTGCAATTGTTTCAATGACTGAGATTATAGTTTGTCGGAGCCCAATAAGGTTTATGATTTATACTTTTGCATTGTGAATAGATCATCACTTGAACATAAGTAATCATATGACAAAAGCTATATATGTTGCTGCTATGAGAAAAATCATGATGCCTTCATGTCCGTATTTTATTTTTATCGACGCCTCTACCTCTAAACGTGAGGACATATTTATTGTTATCGGCTTTTCGCTTGAGGACAAGCGAGGTCTAAGCTTGGGGGAGTTGATACGTCCATTTTGCATCATGCTTTTATATCGATATTTATTGCATTATGGACTGTTATTTCACTTTATGTCACAATACTTATGGCTATTCTCTCTTATTTTACAAGGTTTACATAAGGAGGGAGAATGCCGGCACCTGGAATTCTGGGCTGGAAAAGGAGCAAATATTAGAGACCTATTCTGTGCAACTCCAAAAGTCCTGAAACTCCACGAAACATCTTAAAATAAATAAAGAAAAATCCTCGCCAAAGATGAAGGCCACGGGGCCCACACCCTGCTCACGAGGGTGGGGGGCACGCCCCCCCTAGGGCGCGCCCCCCCTACCTCGTGGGCCCCCTGGTGGCTCTCCGATGTCCATCTTCTCCTATATGAAGTCTTTCGATGAGAAAAAAATAGAGAAGAAACTTTTCGGGATGAGACTCCGCCGCCACGAGGCGGAACCTTGGCGGAACCAATCTAGAGCTCCAGCAGAGCTGTTCTGCCGGGGATACTTCCCTCCGAGAGGGGGAAATCATCACCATCGTCATCACCAACGCTCCTCTCATCGGGAGAGGGCAATCTCCATCAACATCTTCACCAGCACCATCTCATCTCCAAACCCTAGTTCATCTCTTCATCTCTTGTATCCAATTCTTGTCTCAAAGTCCGGGATTGGTGCTAGTAGGTTGCTAGTAGTGTTGATTACTCCTTGTAGTTGATGCTAGTTGGTTTATTTGGTGGAAGATCATATGTTCAGATCCTATATGCATATTATTACCCCTCTGATTATGAACATGAATATGCTTTGTGAGTAATTACGTTTGTTCCTGAGGACAAGGGAGAAGTCTTGCTATTAGTAGTCATGTGAATTTGGTATTCATTTGACATTTTGATAAGATGTATGTTGTCTAGCCTCTAGTGGTGTTATGTGAACGTCGACTACATAACACTTCACCATTATGGCATAGAGGAATGCATTGGGTAGTAATAAGTAGATGATGGGTTGCTAGAGTGACAGAAGCTTAAACCCTAGTTTATGCATTGCTTCGTAAGGGGCTAATTTGGATCCACATGTTTCATGCTATGGTTAGGTTTACCTTAATACTTTTGTTGTAGTTGCGGATGCTTGCAATAGAGGTTAATCATAAGTGGGATGCTTGTTCAAGTAAGAATAGCACCCAAGCACCGGTCCACCCACATATCAAATTATCAAAGTATCGAACGCGAATCATATGAACGTGATGAAAGCTAGCTTGACGATATTCCCTTGTGTCCTCGGGAGCGCTTTTCCTATTATAAGAGTTTGTTCCGGCTTGTCCTTTGCTACAAAAGGATTGGGCCACCTTGCTGCACTTTATTTACTTTTGTTACTTGTTGCTCGTTACAATTTATCCTATCACAAAACTATCTGTTACCACTTATTTCAGTACTTGCAGAGAATACCTTGCTGAAAACCGCTTATCATTTCCTTCTGCTCCTCGTTGGGTTCGACACTCTTACTTATTGAAAGGACTATGATAGATCCCCTATACTTGTGGGTCATCAGAGACCCCCTAATCCAGGACTCCTCAGTAGCCCCTGAACCAGGCTTCAATGACGATGAGTCCGGCGTGCAGTGTTGTCTTCAGCATTGCAATGCGGGTTCCTCCTCCGAATACACCGCAGAAGAGTTTGAATACAAGGATAGTGTCCGACCCTGCAAAATAAGTTCCACATACCACCGTAGAGAGAATAATATTTCCACAAATCTAATCTGCTGACACGTTTTGGTAGCATGACATCACGCCACGGTCCAGTAATTATTTGAACCGTTTTTCTTTAACCAGCCCCGCACATAACGCGAGGCGGTTTCTTGACACGTCTTGTCAAAGTAGAGATCGTGTTCCCTTTATTATGGGATTCTCATTAATACGGACGTGGGTAACCCAACCGTGCCTAGGACTCCTAGATTTTAGGCAAGTCCCAAACGGCCATGAGGAGGACGCTTGATATTCACCCTCTTTATAAAGGGACAAGGCTTTTACTTTTTTCCCTCTCGTGCTCAATCGAATCCTTCCCCCACCTTGAGTTGCAACACCCAAAGCCCAGGTCGGGTGCTTCGGACCTTCAATCATGTCCGGATCCAGCCTTCAAGGCCGGTGGATGCCTTCCTCCGTCACGGAGGAGGACATCAAGAAGTTGAGGGAGGCCAGATATTTGACCGCCGAAATTTCGCATAGGCTACCCGCCCAAGGGTAGGTCGTCCCTACTCCCGAACCCAACAAGAGCGTTGTGTTCGTCTCCCACTTCCTCCGAGGACTAGGCCTTGCTCTGGATCCCTTTGTTAGGGGTCTTATGTTCTATTACGGGCTAGATTTTCATGAACTGGCCCCGGATTCCCTTCTTCACATCTCGTCATTTATTGTCGTTTGTGAGGCCTTCCTCCGCATTACCCCTCACTTCGGCCTGTGGCTCAAGACCTTCGATGTGAAGCCGAAGATGGTCGAGGGGCAGTATACAGCGTGTGGAGGTGCTCTAATAAGAAAAATTGCTGACGCTCCATGGCCAATGGGTTCCTTTCCAGAGGTGTTCGTATTGTGGCAACGGGAGTGGTTCTACGTCACAGCTCCCCGAAGTGCCAAGTGGGTAGCTGCCCCCACCTTTCGCTCGGGCCCTCCACCACAACTGATGTCATGTTTCAGTAGGGGGCTGAGCTGGGGTCCAGCCAAGGACGTGCCAATACTGCAGAGCCGTATCCGAGATCTCTTCGAGGGAGATTTCAGTCTGGTTATGGTAATGCAAGTGATGCTGGTTCGTCTAGTCCAGCCTTGCAAACATCGAGCCCTCCGCATGTGGGAATTCAACCCGGAAGGACTGCGCACTATTCAGAATTTCCTCGGCTTGACGTATGAGGAGATGTACAAATCGTTCTTCAGACCCCAAATAGAGTGTCTGGACACTACCGAGGACGTGGGCCTGAACTGCAACCGCCTCGCTGCCCAAGTAAGTAATCCCATGGCCGAACACATTGTCCTTTTATTTATCATGACATCATTCTAAAGAATCGCTCTTTGACCAGGATTGGATAACAAAGGCGAAGATGATCCGGTGTTCGGCCCCCCTTCCTGAAGGCTTGGACAATCCGGTGCTGGAAAAGATGCTCAAGCGAGAAAGAATTTGTCTGGTGCCCTCCCAGGAAGATGAAGGGGGAATAAAGAGGGAGAAAGCGGGCCTCCATCACTACCTATTCCAATCGAGGGAATGAGTGCCTCCGCGAGGGAGGATAACCAAGGGGAAGAATTTGGCATTCTCTCTTCCCGGGGAAGGAAGAGGACTACCTCTGAAGATCCGGAAACTAAGGTTTCCAAACGGGAGAAGAAATCTCCGCCAGAGGGTCCTGCCCTGGGGGATACCCTGGCCGTACTACACCCTCAAGGGGACCAGCCCTCCCCCAAGATGTAAGTAAAAGGGGTAGTTAATAACGAAAATATCTTGCTCTACTTCTGAGGAAAATAATCGAAGCATTTATCTTGCAGTTCGGATCTTAGCCCTTCTCAGCAGAGCTCGTCTTCGGGGGATCTTCTTCCGGAGATGATGGAGAGCGAAACGCCTCCCCCTGCCACACCGCCTCATGAAGCGGGCGACCCCGAGGTGTCGTCGCGGAGGGTTTCTCTGGATCCGGCAAGGCCAGAAGGTAATCTTATGGCCACCCGAAGTCCTCAACATCCGGCTCTCGAAGAGAGTCATCAAAAGAGTCCGGGATCGTCTGGTGTGCGGTCGGACGTACTGAGGGGTCTGCTGGAGCGAGCGGCTATCTCAGAAGAGCACCGCACATTGATGGGTACGATGATTGAAAGGATTTCGTCCGCCGAAAGCGGGTTGCATGAAGCTTTTATGAGTCTACTAACGGGTTTTGAGGTACGTGAAATGATGTACATTTTTGACGGTACCACACATTTTTAGATGTGCCCTGTGTAGATAGTAGCCCCTAAGACTCTGGTTGTCGTCGAAAACGGCGGCAAACAGAGGATCATTGTCCCAGGTAATAACCAGACTACCTTTATGTGCAGGTGGTGGAAGCTCTGGTGGCTAGCCGGACTGATGGGTATGCCAAACTAAAGCGACAGCTAGATGCAGCAGATGCCGACATCGTGCTTGTCAACAAGCGGCTTGACGAGGCACAGGGTGAGTGGCCTTTCTGGTGATCGTCACATAAAAAGAGCAGCATGATGCCAATATCTTTAATATGTTGTGACTGCAGATAGAGCGGCCACCGTGGAGACCCTTCGGGCGGAGCTTGCCCGAGCCAAGGAGCAAGCAAGGAGTAGCAATGCGGCCTCTTTGCAAGCGGCCGAAGAGTTGAGGGCCAAACAGGCCGCACATTGTGAGAGCAAAGAAAAAATGGCCAAGATGGCCGTGGAGTTAAAAGATGCTGCTGACCGTTACCGGATTCTTGAAGAGGAAAACCGGGCGAAGGCGACGGACCTGGAGAAGGCTCGGGTGGCTGCCAAGGAAGCCCGCTCCAAAATTAGAGTGACGAAGGAGGAGCTGAAACAAGCTGCAGATATCGTGTCTGGGAAGCCCTTCTTGTTGCGGACTAAGTTCGGAGATCCGAAGTATGCTCCTCTAGACCGGCTATGGAGTTCTGCAGATGAGTACATGGATTTGGCTGTAAGTGCTGCTGATGCGGCCGAGTACTTCAAGGATCAGAAAGGTCCCGAAGTGGAGAAGTTGTTCTGGTCACAGTTTCATGCTCCAGTCCATCCGTTGTTGCTGAATGAGCGATTGACCGGTTGGGCCGAGCTCCATAGATTATCCGGACTTGCCATGAGGTCCGTTTTGGATCATTTGTGGCCAGGAGGACCAAGGCCGAATAGCTACTTTAGCTTAGTGCAACAATTCCTTGAAGTTGTGCCATGCATCGATGTTGTAAAGAGATCAACGTGCATAGAAGGTGCGGATGGCCCTTGCCCGTGTCAAAACTTACTGGGCGGAGATGGAGGCCACCACTGTTGCAGCATAGGGTTCGGCCATAGGCCGAGTGGCCGCCGAGCACTACTTTGAAGAAGTTCTTGAAGGTGCTCGTTTGATAGAGGCTCAGTGCTCTAAGAACATTATGTTTAAGTGGCATGTATTCCCATTGTAAGAACAATGTTTTATTGAGTTTATCAAGGTTGTATTTATACTTTTTCTCGAAAGTACTATGATGCCTCCTGTGCGGCCGTTTATGTATATATGTATATAACCTGAAAGATGGCAGTCGTCGGCTTCAGCCCCCACGCATATAATGTGGGGGTGTTTGCAGAAGATGCATGTTCACACTTGATCCAGCGTCTTGGTCCATTAAGGAGGTGATAGCGCAGCGAACTAGGCAACCGGACTATAATGCTTTAACACTTTCACTTAGCCAGAGGAGTTTGATAGTGGGGCTACTATATAGCCCCTGGTGGCTCCGCGCTCATCCGGATTTGGGGCGCGTACATGCCTGGCCAGGAAATGGCCCTTCGTTAAGGTGGAGGAATCCCGAAGATTCCGTTAGGTCATCGAGTGGTTGACCAGTCTCGCGCTATATCATGACAGTCAGTTTTCGGCTTTCTCTACTGAGGTGCTCGTCCGGATGAACTAGGGCACAATCGCAGTAGTTCTCCTGGTGCCGCCTTAGCCGATAGAGCGGAACGTAAGGCAGCAAAACACAGGAGCCGGGCAAACCCAACATTTGACCAAAGACATGATTCGGAGCTGATGCATATGAGGCCAAACTCGCGACGCCGAACACTCCCTAAGGTATTCGGTCTTTATGATGTAAACCGGGCCTAAACAATGCCCTTTATAATAAGCCCCTGGTGTCCAGGTACGTGCAATATTCTTACGTGGCCACATGGCAATACGTCAGCATCCTTCTCAATTGTATTGAGAATCCGAGGGATGTGTATCAACAAGAGACAGTAAAAAAAGGTTTGCGCAGGGTCTTAATCTAAAAAGAATCCTTAGAACGGGTCCCTGCTGCACGTCTACGCCTGTATCTCCGTTGTGCCGTATTCTGGACGGGTGTAGCATGATGGTCATCTGAAAAAAGAGAGGAACTTAATTGAAAAGTTATCGTGCAAAAGGTAAGTTATACTAGATAAAGAATATATAGTTCAAAATGAGTAAAGTTGAGCCTGATTGCCACTTGTTTGCGCGCGTTGAGCCCCTTGTATTGTAATAGGGGTATAGCCATCAAACCTGTATCAATTACATATAGCTGCACCGGACTTGTCCAACCGTGTCCGTGGTCTTAACGACCTGTCAGATGCTTTAGTGGGTGAGGCCATTTAGTGTGCGGCTAACAAGGCAGTCGCATGGTCTTCCGCGCGCAAGGAGCGCTCAATATTTCTGTTTACTGTAATGAGGCCAAGTGGACCGGGCATCTTAAGCATAAGAGAAGCGTAATGCGGTATTGCAATAAAGCGAGTGAAAGCTTCACGTTCGAGTAGTGCTTGATAGCCGCTTTGGAACGTAGCGATATGGAAGGTTAAATTTTCGCTGCGGGAGTTATCGGGAAAGCCGAATATAACCTCTAGTAGCAGGGAGCCCGTGCAATGGGCTTCTGGTCCTGGCGTTACTCCTTTAAAGGTAGTATTGCTATGGCTAATTTTTATTGGGTCTATCCCCATTTTGCGGACTATGTCCTGATATATCAAGTTTAAACTACTGCCGCTGTCCATCAGGACTCGTGTGAAGTGGTATCCGTCAATTATTGGGTCTAACACCAAGGCAGCCCATCCTGCACGCCGGATACTTGCCGAGTAATCCCGATGGTCAAAGGTGATCGGTTGGGACGACCAGTGGAAGAACTCCGTGGTGATAGGCCCTGGTGATGTGTCTCTAGGAGTGTTGCTTTGTTTCTCCCCGTTGTCACGTGTAACACGTTTACTGTTTTGACTTCTGGTGGGAATTTCTTCTGTTCCCCAGTGCTTTGCTTGCGAGGCTCGTCCTCGTCTTCGCTTGGTGTATCCTGCCCCTTGTGTTCGGCGTTAAGCTTGCCAGACTGCTTGAAGACCCAACATTCTCTATGGGTATGATTTGCAGGTTTATCGGGGGTGTTGTGGATCTGACATATTTTATCCAGAATCTTGTTTAGGCTGGACAGTTCGTCTCTGTTGCCTTTGGAGGGCAGCTTTTGCTGATCTGGCTGAGAGCTTCTAAATCCAGCGTTTACCGTTGTGCTCTTCCGGATGTCTTCTTTATTCCGGCGCTTGTTTTTTCTGCGCCGTGGTTTCCCGTTTTCGTCCCTGACTTCGAATGTACTTGGGTCGCTGGTGCTGCATCGGGCTAACCAGCTATCCTCGCCCGTGCAAAAGCGGGTCATGAAGCTTGTTAATGTTGCCATTGTTCTCGGCTTTTCTTGGCCGAGGTGTCTGGCAAGCCATTCATCTCAAACGCTGTGCTTGAAAGTTGCTAAGGCTTCAGCGTCCGGACAGTCGACTATTTGGTTCTTTTAGTGAGAAACCTGTTCCAAAGCTTTCGGGCTGACTATCCGGGCTATTGAGTTATATGACTTAAATCGTCTGCATCCAGAGGTCGGACATAGGTCCCTTGAAAATTTGCCCGAAAAGCGTCTTCGAGCTCTTCCCAACTTCAAATGGAGTTTTCGGGGAGGCTTTTAAGCCAGTGCCGAGCTGGCCCTTTGAGCTTGAGGGGTAAGTACATGATGGCGTGGAGATCGTCTCCTCGAGCCATATGGATATGGAGGATGTAGTCCTCAATCCAGACCCCAGGGTCTGTCGTTCCATCATACGCCTCTATGTTTATGGGTTTGAATCCCTCTGGAAATTCATGGTCCAGCACCTCATCGGTGAAACATGGGGGGTGTGCGGCACCCCTGTATTTGGGTGTACTGTGGTATTGAGATGTTTGTTGTGTTGCATTGCGTGCTGGAGCGCGCTTGCGTGGTCCGTAGATGGATCTGGTTGCACCATAATTTTGATGCGAGTCCTCACGTGGATCGCTTACTGGCTTATGTGCGGCATCGTTTGCCGCTTTATGTTGGCCACGAGGTCGTCTATCCGACTGAATGGCCATTCTGTTTTTTGATTGCGGGGGATCTAAGGCCTCCTCATCGAATTCAGGTAGCAACTTTTACTTCGGGTAGCTCTTGGTTTGGCAATTACCGCCGTACTTCACTTCAGTGTTGAGTACTTCACTCCATCTGATTCCGAGTGTGTCTTGTGCAGCCCTGAGCCTTTGCTTCTGCTTTTTCAGACTCCTTGCGGTGGCAACAAGCCTTTTATGGGTATTCTGTTGCTCCGGGTGCCTGTCCAGTGTGATTTTATCCGGACTGTTATCCTCGACGGAGTTGGGTTGTTCGGTTTGATTCTCCGTGTTATCGTGGTCGGACGATGGTTCAATGCCGTGTTTGTAGTCTGCTGGCTCACCTTGCTCTATCGCTGGGTTTATATGATCGTTATTTCTGCCGAGGCGGGATTGGGAGCGGCGCTTACGCCGCCGCTTTGACTGCTTCTCAAGGTAACAACCCTTCACTGCGTCCTTCCGCTCTTCGTCGTTGTTTTCTTTGGGTGCGTCCACCATGTATACATCATATGATGAAGTGGGTGTCCCGTGCCCTATGGGCAGTGGTTCCTGTTCGTCTCCTGCATCGTCGTCCATACCATCGATGTCTTCGGAGTCGAAGTCGAGCATGTCGGTCAAATCGTCGACAGTGGCTATTAAGTGGGTGGTGGGTGGGCGGCGAATTTCTTCGTCGTCCGCATCCCAATCCTGCCGAACATAGTTCAGCCAGGACTCTCCTGACAGGGAGAGAGACCTTAATGAGTTCAGTATGTTGCCGAAGGGCGAGTGCTGAAAGATATCTGCGGAGGTAAACTCCATGATCGGCGCCCAGTCGGATTCGATAGGTAAGGGCACAGGCGGTTTGGAGTCCGTGGCCTGGGAAGAATTTGGTAGTTCGGCGTCATGGCTCCCGTGAAGGGTAAGGTCGATATTCGACTCGATCGCCGCTCAGAATACGGCCTCCGTGGTGGGGTCTATCCACCCGTCCATGGATGGCTCAATGGGCTCCGAATTAAGGGTCGGAGCGGTTGTCGGTGCAGTCTCCTGAACACTGTCCGATGGTAGAGCTAAATCATGCTCCTCATGACCATGCAGCGCATTCGGCAGGGGCTCAAATCCGTCAAAGATCAAGTCTCTGTGGATGTCGACTGTGTAGTTTAAGCTTCCAAACCTGACCTGGTGGCCAGGGGCGTAACTCTCGATCTGCTCCAGATGGCTAAGCGAGTTGGCCCACAGTGCGAAGCCGCCGAATACAAAGATCTGTCCGGGGAGGAAAGTCTCACCCTGGACTGCATCGCTATCGATGATCGAAGGAGCCATCAAGCCTAACGGCGACGACATAGAGGAACTCTCAATGAAAGCACCAATGTCGGTGTCAAAACCGGCGGATCTCGGGTAGGGGGTCCCGAACTCTGCGCTTAAGGCGGATGGTAACAGGAGGTAGGGGACACGATGTTTTACCCAGGTTCGGGCCCTCTTGATGGAGGTAAAACCCTACGTCCTGCTTGATTATTCTTGATAATATGAGTAGTACAAGAGTTGATCTACCACGAGATCGGAGAGGCTAAACCCTAGAAGCTAGCCTATGGTATGATTGTATGTTGTCCTACGGACTAAAACCCTCCGGTTTATATAGACACTGGAGGGGGCTAGGGTTACACAAGGTCGGTTACAAAGGAGGAGATATACATATCCGTATTGCCTAGCGTGCCTTCCACGCCAAGTAGAGTCCCATCCGGACACGGGACGAAGTCTTCAATCTCGTATCTTCATAGTCCAACAGTCCAGCCAAAGGACACAGTACGGCTGTCCGGAGACCCCCTAATCCAGGACTCCCTCAGCCGTGAAGGGCGATAGAGCACCAGGCAAGCAGGTGATAATCATAAAGCAACTCATGATCAAAGGTAAATCCAGTTCTGATAGATGCAAGAAGGATACATGTCATAGGGACAGGCCCACGCGGCTTGGGGATAATGCAGCCCGAGGGGCGCCCCAACTGGACAAACCAAAAGATGTCACATGGCACCATTGCTAAAGAGATGTTGGAGTAGCCGAAGATGCGTGTTGCATAAACCTCTCCTCATGAGCCACCCAGGTCCTGAACCTCAGGAGGCTCTGGAGGCCCAGAGGGCTCGCGAGGATCTATCGCCATCTCCGTCAGGATCACCTGGTGCCTGGCCTCATGAGCTACCAGGACGCCCCGCATGTGCCGCTGGTGCACGGCAGCCCTGTTCAACAAGCCGAAAGGCATACTGATATAGCTGTGAGGCGGACCCTCGCATCGCCCAACACGGGACGGCCAGAAGAGTTCCTGAGACGCGGCCCTGTTGAGCCCAGGGATGTTGATGCAGGAGCGTAGCTTGCTGTGCTCGCCGGGGCAGGGAGTTGCCCCGGGTGGCGAGCGACGGTCGCCCCGCGTAGCTCTTGCCTCCTGAAGCTCCTCCGTTGCCTTGGTCATGAACTCTTGAGCGTCTGGCGCCCCGTGCCATGCGCTTTCCTCACGGAAGCATGCGTGAAAGCACGCCTCCACATGGTGCCCGAACACCTCCCTCATGATGCTGCTGAGATCGGAGGCCCTCTAGAGGAGAGCCCCCGAGCCCAGCCTGAGAGGGGCACCTGGTGCGCCTTCCTATGCGAGAGGGTAAGGCACCCCGTCAGTGGGCGTAGAGCTTGAGGCAGCATTGCTGGGCGCCCCGCCCTCCTGAGGTCCTTGGCGGAGCAGCTGCTTCTTCTTCTTGGGACAGCTTCAGGAGGGTAAACAGCGCCCTCGTTGTCCGAGTCCTCGACTGCCGCAGCCTGGTAGGCGCGCTCAAGGGAGCACACCGCATCCTTCTCCTCGCTGGCGACCGTGATGACTCGTAGCTTCCTGGCATCTTGAGACATTGTAGCCATGGTGGGTCACCGCCATGAACTTGGCTAGGGCCGGATACCTGAGGATGGCGTTGTACGAGAGGCGGATGTGGGCGACATCGAAGTTGATGACTTCAGTGTGGTAGTTGTCACGGGTGCTGAAGGTGACAGGGAGGCGGATCTTCCCTATCGGGGTAGTGGAGCCGTCGGTCACCCCTAAGAAAGGCTTGGTGGGCCGTAGCTAGTCGTAGGGAACTTGGAGGTGGTCGAACGTCTCGATGGGAAGGACATTGAGCCCCACACCGCCATTGATAAGTGTCTTGGTGACGAGCACGTTGCTGATGATGGGCGAGCAGAGCATTGGAAGGGCACCGGCAGTTGCTGCACACTTGACCTGGTCAAAAGAGCTGAAGGTGATGGTGTACTTGGACCACCTGAGTGGACGTGTTGCCTCGAGCTTGGGGAGGGCCGCTGAGGGAGTCCTGGATTAGGGGGTATCCGGACAGCCGGATTATATCCTTTGGCCGGACTGTTGGACTATGAAGATACAAGATTGAAGACTTTGTCACGTGTCCGGATGGGACTCTCCTTGGCGTGGAAAGCAAGCTTGGCAATACGGATATGTAGATCTCCTTCCTTGTAACCGACTCTGTGTAACCCTAGCCCCCTCCGGTGTCTATATAAACCGGAGGGTTTAGTCCGTAGGACCAACAACAACAATCATACCATAGGCTAGCTTCTAGGGTTTAGCCTCTCTGATCTCGTGGTAGATCAACTCTTGTACTACTCATATTACCAAGAACAATCAAGCAGGAC
Source organism: Triticum dicoccoides (assembly GCF_002162155.2). NCBI lineage: Eukaryota > Viridiplantae > Streptophyta > Magnoliopsida > Poales > Poaceae > Triticum > Triticum dicoccoides. Next base: position 99,390,590 of record NC_041380.1, read on the forward strand.
GTAGGGTATTACCTCCATCAAGAGGGCCTGAACCTGGGTAAACATCGTGTCCCCGGCCTCCTGTTACCATCCGCCTTAGATGCACAGTTCGGGACCCCCTACCCGAGATCCGCCGGTTTTGACACCGACATTGGTGATTTCATGGAGAGTTCCTCTGTGTCATCATCGTTAGGCTGGATGGATCCTTCAATCATCAATAGCGATGCAGTCCAGGGTGAGACTTTTCTCCCCGGACAGATCTTCGTATTCGGCGGCTTCGCACTGCGGGCCAACTCGCTGTGCCATCTAGAGCAGATCGAGAGTTACGCCCCTGGCTACCAGGTCAGGTTTGGAAGCTTAAACTACACGGCCGACATCCGCGGAGACTTGATCTTCGACGGATTCGAGCCCCTGCCGAGTGTGCCGCACAGTCACGATGAGCATGATTTAGCTCTACCATCGGAAGGTGTTCAGGAGACCGCACCGGCAACCGCTCCGACTCTCAATTCGGAGCCAATTGCGCCATCCATGGACGGGTGGATAGACCCCGCCACGGAGGCCGCATTCTCAGCGGCTATCGAGCCGAGTATCGACCTTACCCTTCATGAGAGTCGTGACGCCAAACTGTCGGATTCTTCCCCGGCCACGGACTCCGAACCGCCTGCGCCCATGCCTATCGAATCCGACTGGGCGCCGATCATGGAGTTCACCTCCGCGGATATCTTTCAGCACTCTCCCTTCGGCGACATATTGAACTCATTAAGGTCTCTCTCCTTGTCAGGAGAATCCTGGCCGAACTATGTCCGTCAGGATTGGGATGCGGATGACGAAGAAATTCGCCGCCCACCCACCACCCACTTAGTAGCCACTGTCGACAATTTGACCGACATGCTCGACTTCGACTCTGAAGACATCGACGGTATGGACGACGATGCAGGAGACGAACAAGAACCACTGCCCACAGGGCACTGGACAGCCACCTCATCATATGATATATATATGTATATATATGATGGACACACCCAAAGAAGGCAATGGCGACGGGACAGCAGAGGATGGCCCCTCCAAGAAGCAACCCAAGCGCCGACGTCAGCGGCGCCGCTCTAAGTCTCGCCAAGGCAAAAGCGGTGATACCGGCACAGGAGATAATAGCACTCCGGACAGTGCCGAAGATGACGACAATCCCCTCCAGCAAGATTTAGAGCAGGAGGATGGAGAAGCCAGCCCTCCCGAGAGAGCGGCAGATGGAAAGGCAGAGGATGATAATAACATGCCTCCCTCCGAAGAGGAGGCAAGCCTCGACGATGACGAATTTGTCATGCCTGAGGATCCCGTCGAGCAAGAGCGCTTCAAGCGCCGGCTTATAGCCACGGCAAATAGCCTTAAGAAAAAGCAATAGCAGCTTCGAGCTGATCAAGATTTGCTAGCTGACAGATGGACTGAAGTCCTTGCAGCCGAGCAATATGAACTCGAACGCCCCTCCAAGAGTTACCCAAAGCGCAGGTAGCTACCCCGACTGGAGGAGTAAGCATTAAAACCTACATCTCCAGCGTATGACGCGGCTGATCGGCCACCTCGTGGCCGCGACAGAGAGGCATTTCAGCCAAAAGCTCAGCCCGCACCCCGACGCCACTCAAATAAAAATGTCAAGGCACGGGGAAAAACGCTAGACCTGCGAGACGTATTGGAGGACAAAACAAAACACGCAAGATCGATCTACGTATCACGAGGGCACGCCACTATGTGAGACGATAACCGTCATGCCGGATACAGTAAAAGTAAATCCGGTCAGGCCGAACACAGCGGACAAGACTCATTTGAGCTCCGTCGTGATATAGCCCAGTACAGAGGCGCCGCACACCCCCTATGCTTCACAGACGAAGTAATGGATCACCAAATCCCAGAGGGTTTCAAACCCGTAAATATCGAATCATACGACGGTACAAGAGATCCCGCGGTATGGATCGAGGACTTCCTCCTGCACATCCACATGGCCCGCGGTGACGATCTACACGCCATCAAATACCTCCCACTCAAACTCAAAGGACCAGCTCGGCATTGGCTCAACAGCCTGCCAGCAGAATCCATTGGCTGTTGGTAAGATCTGGAAGCCGCATTCCTCGACAACTTCCAGGGCACTTATGTGCGACCACCAGATGCCGATGACTTGAGCCACATAATTCAGCAGCCAGAGGAATCGGCCAGGCAATTCTGGACACGGTTCCTGACAAAGAAAAATCAAATCGTCGACTGTCCAGATGCAGAGGCCCTAGCAGCTTTTAAGCACAACATCCGCGACGAGTGGCTCGACCGACACCATGGCCAGGAAAAGCCGAAATCTATGGCAGCCCTCACGACACTCATGACCCGCTTTTGCGCGGGAGAGGACAGCTGGCTGGCTCGAAGCAATAACATATCAAAGAACCATGGTACTTCGGATACCAAGGATAGCAATGGCAGGTCACGTCGCAACAAACACAAGCGCCGCATCAACAGCGACAATACTGAGGATACGGCAGTCAATGCCGGATTCAGAGGCTCTAAACCCGGTCAGCGGAAAAAGCCATTCAAAAGAAGCACTTCGGGCCCATCCAGTTTGGACCGTATACTCGATCGCTCATGTCAAATACACGGCACCCCCAACAAGCCAGCCAACCACACCAACAGGGAATATTGGATGTTCAAGCGGGTCAGCAAGTTAAATGCCGAAAACAAAGATAAGGGGTTACATAGCAATGATGAGGAGGAGCCCCGGCCGCCGAACACTGGAGGACAGAAGAGGTTCCCCCCATAAGTGCGGATGGTGAACATGATATACGCAACCCACATCCCCAAGAGGGAGCGGAAGCGTGCGCTAAGGGACGTATATGCATTGGAGCCAGTCGCCCCAAAGTTCAACCCATGGCCCTCCTATCTGATCACCTTCGATCACAGGGACCACCCCACTAGTATCCGTCATAGCGGATTCGCCGCACTGGTCCTAGACCCAATCATCGACGGATTTCACCTCACTCGAGTCCTTATGGACGGCGGCAGCAGCCTGAACCTGCTTTATCAGGACACAGTGCGCAAAATGGGTATAGACCCCTCAAGGATCAAACCCACAAAAACGACCTTCAAAAGCGTCATACCAGGTGTAGAGGCCCATTGCACAGGCTCAGTCACACTGGAAGTGGTCTTCGGATCCCCGGATAACTTTTGAAGCGAGGAGTTAATCTTCGATTTAGTCCCGTTCCGCAGTGGCTATCATGCACTGCTCGGGCGAACCGCATTTGCGAGATTCAATGCGGTACCGCATTATGCATACCTCAAGCTCAAGATGACAAGACCTCGGGGGGTCATCACAGTCAATAGAAACACAGAGCGCTCTCTCCGGACGGAGGAGCACACTGCGGCCCTCGCAACAGAAGCACAAAGCAGCCTCTTCAGGCAATCCACCAGTTCCGTGCTTAAACACCCGGACATCGTCAAGCGCGCCCGGAGTAATCTGCAACAAGACCGCCTGGCACGTTCCCCACCCCAGTCCCAGCCAAACGGCGAAATCCGTGCCATGCATACATAATTACGCATTGAAAATACCATGGGCATAGGTGGGGGGCACGACTACGGCACGCCCCAAAACACGGCTCAACCGCACTAGGGGCTTCCCACTTTGTTATTTTTTTCTCTCTTTCAGGACTTTACTCTCTGGAAACCCCATCCGGCAGTACGATTGCCGGACACACGATACAACAACCAAGGAGGCAGAAAGCTACGTCGCACCATGGAACTCCCAGGTGGTCTCTGATAACGAGTAAAATACCTGCTTTAAATACCATTCCTCAGCTTGCCCTTGGAGGGGACATGTCAAATAGTCCTACTTTTTGCTTATCGCACTACTTATATCATTCTGCTTCGACGCACATTTTTGAATAAACAATGCATAGCACTAGAGTATTACCGCATTCTCTGTTCTTTTCTATATATATGTTCCTTCATGACATTAAGCACCCATACACTCTGGTACGGCCAATACGCCAGGGGCTTAAGCGTACCCCATAATACGGCATGAGAAGTCCGAACACTTTCGATAGTGCGGCACCCCAAACTTATAGCATTATATGCATCAGCTCCGAATCATGTCTTGGGTCAATAGTTGGGTTTGCCAGGCTCCCATGTTTTGGTACCTTACATTCCGCTATATCGGCTAAGGTAGCCCTGGGAGAACTACTGCAATTGTGCCACGGTTCATCTGGGCAAGCACCTCAGTAGAGAAAGCTAAAACTGACTGTCATGATAAGGCGAGAGCTGGTCACTGTTCGAGAGGTCTCGAGTCCCTAAAGACTTATGCCGCTTAGGGCGAGGAGTCGGCTTTGTCCAGCTTAGGCGTGTATAGCGCCCTGAATTCAGCCTTCCGAGTACCAGGGGCTTCGCCAAAATTAAAAATTGTAGACTTCTATGGCTAAGTGAGAGTGACAAAGCATTATAGTTCGATTGCCTTGTTCGTTGTGCTGAGCACCTCCCTCGAAGGACCCAACAATGGGAAAAAGAGTGCTCAGATTTATCCCGAACACCGCAGCACTCGTGGCATGGGGGCAGAAGCCGACGACTGGACATCTCTCATATTTGATAAACAGCCGCACAGAAGGTAATATTTTAAATTCAAACAAGCGTTGCATAGCGCATATGAACAAGTTTTCATAATACAGGATCACACGAGCAAGTTCATTCAAAAATTACATCCTTCGCACACTCGTCCGCCACAAGACGGGCACCCTTCAGGACACCATCATAATACATTTCAGGGTGGCGATGCTCCTTGCCCTGCGGCGGCCCCTCCTTCACCAGCTTCTCGGCGTCCATCTTGGCCCAGTGCACCTTCGCACGAGCAAAAGCCCGGCGTGCACCTTCGATGCAGACGAACCGCTTTATGACTTCCAGCCGTGGGCAGGCATCCACAAGCCGCCTCACCAAGCCGAAGTAGTTGTTGGGAATAGAGTCGCCAGGCCACATCCGGACTATAAGGCCCCTCATGGCCTGTTCGACCGCCTTGTGCAGCTCGACCAGTTGCTTCAGCTGGTCGCTCACAGGCATCGGGTCTTCAGTCCTAGAATACTGAGACCAGAACAACTTCTCTTTCGAGCTTCCCTCCTCGGCCTGGTAGTACTTTGCGGCATCCGACATGTTGCGGGGCAAATCTGCGAATGCTCCTGGAGAGCTCCGGACTCGGGTAAGTAACAAGTAATTTACTTTCACATGCTTGCTTTGCATAATGAATGCCTTACCCGCCGCTATCTTCCTCATCGCCTCAATTTCCTGGACGGCCTTTTGGGCTTCAGCCTTGGCATGCTTTGTGCTCTCGAGGGTCGCGGCAAGATCGGACTCTCGCGTCTTCGAGTCAAGCTCCAAAGTCTCGAGCTTGTTCACGAGAGCCTAGAGCTCTTGCTGCACCTCAACCACCCGTGCCTCTTGTTTTTCCTGCTCGGCGTGCTCTTTGGCCGCTTTGTTTTCGGCCTCGGACAGCGCTTGCTTCAGGGTCGCCACTTCGGTCGGGGCCCCTGGCACATCCATGATGATCCTATCATTTTGCAAACGCATCTTATATATATAGAAATGGTATTACTTACCTTTGTTCTCCTCGAGCTGCCTCTTGGCAAGGCCGAGCTCTTTCTCGGACCGCTCGAGGTTCTGCTTCAGTGTGGCGACCTCCGCAGTCAGTGCAGCAGAGGTCAGCAGCGAAGCCTGCATACGCATATAGACATACTTGTATTAGACTCCTGCAGATATTATTTGATCCTCTATTCAGCTTTTCTTTGTGAACACCAAACAGAGCATCTGGGGCTACTGTCTATGCAGTAATATTTTCCTAAATTTTAAACACTTACCTCAAAGCTTGTTAGAAGGCTGGCACAGACTTCAGTCAGTCCGCTCTTCGCGGACTGAACCTTCTTGATCACCGCACTCATAAATAGTGTGGTGCTCTTCGTCGATGGAAGCGCCACAAAGCGCTCCCAGCAGGTTGTCCGGTGCCTCTGGATGGACAGAGGTCACCGGCGCGGGCGGCTTGCCCCTCTTGGAAGGGGGCTGCCTGCCGAAGTCCGGAACCACTGGAGGTTCTGGCACGGTGTTCGGCTAAGGGCCAAACTTGGAACCCTTGGGAGTCTTGCTCCCTTTGCGCCTGGAGTCCGGAAGGTCACCTTGAGGCGCCTCCAGGACTATCTCCCCCCGGCTCGGTGCCCCTTGAGACAATACGTCGACATTGTCCGTAGGGCAAGGAGAGGAGGCGGTTGGAAGTGTATCACTATTCATATCCGACGAGTCCAAGGAACCGCCCGACGAGGATACGTCAATACGGGCTCGGGGCAGACTGCATGATCATATTCGTCGTGAGGACAAGCAGTGCAACAAAAGTATGCTATGAGTTACTCTGGTATCCGAATACTTACGACTTCGCCAGGGGCTTGGCCCTGAGTGACCACTCATCTTCGCTGTCGGCGGCGGTGGTGGAATAGTCCAGAAGTAGAGTCCTTCCCTTCTTGGACCCTCCGGCCTTCCCGGTTGGGGCGGCCTTCCTTTTCCTGTCTCCCCCGGCTGGAGGGGGAGAACCATCATCTTCCTCCTCCTCATTTTCACGGGAGGAGTGCGTCTCGAAGTTATCAGACGATGAGTCTGATACCACCTGGCGCCGGGAACTCTTTCGGGTTCCCGTGGCCTTCTTCTTGATCTTCTTCTCCGGCACCTCATAAGGAGCCGGAGTCCGCATCTCCGTCAGGAGAGCGTCTGCAGGGTCTTCGGGCAGAGGGGCCGGACAGTCAATCTGCTCTGATGTCTCCACCCAGTCCTGTCAAAGGCATGGGAGCTCAGACCCCGCACATGGTTAAACTATGGAAAATAAATACCCTACGAGGTGTACAGAACTTATCGGATTCGCAGGGCGCGTCGCGCTTAGCCCGCGGTCCTCGGTAAGGGGAGGGGGACCTCGGCGCCCTTGAACAGCACCTTCCAGACGTCCTTATGCATCTTGTCGAAGAGCTCGCGTAGAGTCTGGTGCTGGGCCGGGTCCAACTCCCATAAGTTGAAAGCCCGTCATTGACACGGGAGGATCCGGCGGAAGAGCATGACCTGGACTATGTTGACAAGCTTGAGTTTCTTGCCTATCATGTTCCGGATACACTTCTGGAGACCGTCCAGCTCCACGGATGAGCCCCGGGACAGGACCTTCTCCTTCTAGGAAGTGAGCCGCGTGGGGATTCCGGATCGAAACTCGAGGGCCGCCACCCAGTTGGTGTCGCGCGGCTCGGTGATGTAGAACCACCCTGACTGCCACCCCTTTATGGTGTCCATGTAGGAGACCTCGAGCCACGTAAAGTTGGGCATTTTGCCCACCATGGCTCCACCGTATTCCGCTTGTTGGCTGCCTACTACCTTCGGTTTGACATTGAAGGTCTTCAGCCACAGGCCGAAGTGGGGCCGGATGCGGAGGAAAGCCTCGCACACGACGATGAACGTCGAGATGTTGAGGATGAAATTCAGAGCTAGATCATGGAAGTCCAGCCCATAATAGAACATAAGGTCGCGGACGAATGGATGGAGGGGAAACCCTAGTTCTCGGACGAAGTGGGTGAGGAAAACCACCCTTTCGTAAGGTTCCAAGGTAGGGACGATCTGCCCCGCGGCTGGCAGCCGGTGCGCAATATCCGTGGCTAAGTATCCGGCCCCGCGCAACTTTTTGATGTCTCCCTCCGTAACGGAGGAGACCATCCACTTGCCTCCCGCTCCGGACATGTTTGGAGAGGGTTGAGGAGAAGGATGTGGACTTGGGCGCTGGATCTCGAGTGCGCGAGAATGGATGAGCAAGGAGGAAGAAGGCATGGGTAGAAAAAGGTTAACCCTTATCCCTTTATAAGGGCGGAAGAAACTATGCGCCCCCGCCAGCCTGGTAAAACTAGCTTATCCCCCAAGCGCCGTAATTGATGGCGCAGTTGGGTTACCCACGTCTGTATTGATGGGAATCCCGTAATAAGGGGACACGATCTCTGCTTCGATAAGACGTGCCAAGGAAACCGCCTCACGAAACACGCTGAGGTTGGTTGTGAAAAACGATTCGAATGGTGACCTGGCTGTGGTGTGATGTCACACTACGGAATGCGTTGGCAGATTAGATTTGTGAAAATATTATTCTCTCTACGGTTGTATGTGGAACTTGTTTTGCAGAGCCGGACACGATCCTCGTGTTCAAAATCTTCTATGAAGTATTCGGAGGAGGAACCCGCCTTGCAATGTCGAAGACAATCTGCGTGCCGGACTCATCGTCATTGAAGCCTGGTTCAGGGGCTACTGAGGGAGTCCTGGATTAGGGGGTATCCAGACAGCCGGATTATATCCTTTGTCCGGACTGTTGGACTATGAAGATACAAGATTGAAGACTTCGTCCCGTGTCCGGATGGGACTCTCCTTGGCGTGGAAGGCAAGCTTGGCAATATGGATATGTAGATCTCCTTCCTTGTAACCGACTCTGTGTAACCCTAGCCCCCTCCGGTGTCTATATAAACTGGAGGGTTTAGTCCGTAGGACCAAGAACAACAATCATACCATAGGCTAGCTTCTAGGGTTTAGCCTCTCTGATCTCGTGGTAGATCAACTCTTGTACTACTCATATTATCAAGAACAATGAAGCAGGACATAGGGTATTACCTCCATCAAGAGGGCCCGAACCTGGGTAAACATCATGTCCCCGGCCTCCTGTTACCATCCGCCTTAGACGCACAGTTCGGGACCCCTACCCGAGATCCGCCGGTTTTGATACCGACAGTCGCGTTCACCTCATACGCGAACTGCTTGAAGATGCGATGGGAGGTTGGGGCCTGAGTGCCGCCTAGGATGCAAGCGACGGCACGAGGCTCCTGGAAGCCCCCAGCCCCCTCGTCCTGGTGATAGTCGTCGTTCCTTCTTGGTGGTGGCGGCAGTGGGGGAAGGCCGGCTTTGCCCTAAGGACGGTCCTCGCGAGGCTGATCTCTCCAGGCACTCTCACGAGGCTGGCCCTACCAGCGGTCCTCACGAGGCTGGTCGTGCCATTCTTGGCGAGGGTCGTGACCGTCCCAGCGTCCTCTGCTTCGGCCTCCTCCGCAGCCATAGCCTCGATCATTGCAATTTGGGCATCGACTGAAGCGCCCATTGCGGATGGCCCTGAGCTCTTGACAATCGTTGGTGTTGTGGTTGTGCACGTTGTGGAAGACGCAGAACGGGCGGCTGCCCTTGGATGACTCTGGGTGGTCGGAGCCTCGCTTCATTTTTGGCTCGGCCGCAAGTATGGCTGGCCCCTTGCGCTTCACATCCTTGGCCTTGGTCTTCTTGTCTTCTGGGTCAGCCTCAGGGAGCTCGAGGAGGGAGAGGCATCCCTCCTCAGCTCTCGCACACTTGGTTGCCATGTTGAACATCTCCAGGGCCGTGCACAGGTCCTTGTGTATGGCGAGCTCCTCCTTCATCTTGATGTCGAGGACACCGTCAGTGAATGCCGAGATGATGGCCCCGTCCGCCACCTTGGGGATCTTGAGGCGAACACTATTGAAGCGCTGGATGTAGTTCTGCAAGATTTCTCCTGGCTATTGCTTGATGCACTGTAGGTCACCTGCAACCGGCGGGCGGTCGCGAGTGCCCTGGAAGTTGGTGACGAAACTCTCTCGCATCTCGTCCTAGGAGGAGATTGATCCCGCGGGGAGGTTCAGGATCCATGAGCACGCACCGTCTTTGAGGGCGATGGGAAACCAGTTCACCATAACCTTCTTGTCGTCATTGGCCGCCTAGATGCTCAGCTCGTAGAGCTGCAGGGACTCAGCAGGGGCGGGGGTGCCGTTGTAGCATGGAGGCAGGTCGGGCTTGAACTTCCATGGCTGGACGACACTTTGCAGCTTCGGGGTGAACGTGCGGCATCTAGCTGTGGTCACGGGAGCCCGTCGTGGAGGTGGAGCCTGATCTTAGCACTCGCAGGCCATCATCGTAGGCGGTGCGTGCTCTTAACATGGTGGTGCTAGGAGCGCATGCGCCTCTCCTTGCGGCCGCTGCACCACCAGACAGCTTTCCTCGTCACGCCGTGGAGCCTTGTGCTTTGGCTCGATGATGGCGTCCTGCCTGGGAGGTAGAGGAGATGCTCTGTGAGCCACGTCACCCACGGTAGGTGGTGGGTGAGGCAGCGAGCAAGATGGTGCACGAGACTCTCTGGCGGCGCTGACGAGTTTGGTGAAGCGGTCCAGCCAGTCCTCGTAGAGGTCATCGATGGGGCAGTAGCACAGGAGCTCGCGTGCCATGAGCAGCGTGGCCTGCGCATTCGCCGGCCCGCGACGAGCATGAGACGACGAAGCGGCCGCCGGGGTCTGCGACGGAGTGGCAGTGCGTCCATCGCGCCACACGAACGGCAGAATTGATGAAGCCTGCTACTCATGATCCGCGGGGCCGGTGGCCGTGTTGGCCGCGAGCGACAGGGAACGACGGGGAGCACCGTCGTCAGCGGATGCGGTCTGGACTACGTGGGAGTGAGGGCGGCCCGGCACTCAGCACGAACTCGACGAGCATCAGTCATGGGGACGGCGGAACGATGGCGAATCGACTGGAGGAAGAGAGGCTCTGATGCACCCTACCTGGCACACCAAATGTTGGATTTCGGGTTCCGCAGACCCTTGAGAGGTTCAAACTCTGGGGTGCATGTGAAAAACTCAACCTTCCCAGTCTGCCTACTCGCCAATCCTCGGCCTAGCTCGACGAACCGGAAGGAAACGAGACACGGAAGTTTACCCAAGTTCGGGTCACCTTGCGGTGTAAAACCCTACTCCTCTTCGTGGTAGATTGGCCTCGAGGGGCTGAGGATGAACTAGTTCAGTGGGAGAACCACCACAGGAGGAGGAGTGTTCTTGGGCTCGAGTGAGCTGGTGAGTGTGAGGATGGAATCGATCTGATCCCCCCCCTCTCTATGGTGGTGGATAAGTCCTATTTATAGTGGCCTTGGTCCTCTTCCCAAATGAAGGCGGGAAGGGATGCCACAACGGCCAAATTCGAAGGGAGAGAACTAGTACATGATATCCTGACAAAAGTAGTCTTCGCCTGCAAAAGCCACTGGTCGTGACGCCGCGGTGGGCTCGGTGATGACCTCCGTCCTGCCGTCCTGGCGGTCCTGGTCTTGTTACACCTGAATCAAAACCTTTGGCTGATTCCTCGGGACTCCGCGCCTGCGCCTGCCTCCTTAGCACCAAAGAGCAAACTGGTACACTACACCAGCTGGCGCCCGCCTGGCCTTGGTCGTCACGGCTCACGTCATCCGAACCTCATGAGGTGAAGCCTGCATAGAAATCTCCGCTCCTCGTGGAGGTCTTGGTGTCGTCCGCCTCGCGAGGCTTGGCCCCTCGCAAGGGTCTTGGGTTGTTGATGTTGAAGCTGGGTCGTATCAGGCCGTCGATGAAGCCACGCCATGGGCCGCAAGCAGTCAAGTCGGGGTACCCCCGTTCCAAGAACGTCGCCAGCTTCTCCCTTTGTTTGCTAACTATTATTACTTCATGCATTATCGTTATTCCAAGGTCAACTTTGCAGCAATTTGTGTTCATTCACGGTAATTGGCTATGGCTCCTAGGTGCATATGCACCCATTGTCTAAATACACATTTTGAAAAGTTGAAAAAATCCAAACAAAAATCCCGCGTGTATATCCGGACATTCTATGTGCGTGCACAAAGTTTCCGGTGAAAACGAGGTTTTTTGTGGCTTATTTAAAAAAGACAATTTATGATGCTTCATTATAACTATTCATGAGGCATTTCTTTATCTTTTTTACACAAGGTACAAAAAACGGCGTTTTTCACCGAAACTTTGTGCATGCATAGATAATGTCCGGATATACCCGCGGGATTTTTGTTTCGAATTTTTCAACTTTTCAAAATGTGTATTTAGACAATAGGTGCATATGCACCTAGGAGCCAAAACATCGCGTCCTTTTATTCATTCATAGGAAGCCACTGTTTGATAGAAATTCAGGGGGTCAACATTGTTAGATTTTGAGAATAAATGGAGCCTTCTCAGGGCACTTGCTATTTTAGTCGTTGGATTGTGCTTCCAAATGAATCCAGGTAGCCCAATTCTCAAACGAAATTCAGAGGAAGCAACTGATGGATGTTGTAGTTTCTAGTTCCTCATGTACCATTTTTCCTATAAGCATTTGGGGCTTCAGGTTTAGTCATTCGAGGGGAATTGTGTATCTATGAGGAATGCGGTGACAGAAGAGTGTGTTTCTTTATTGGAGGAGCTGATGATTTTTATTCTTTTAATATAATATATCGGTCATTTACTCATTATCAAAATATATCAACGTATACAATTTACTATGTTTGGACTGCACCTCCAAATATAATTTGCATTTGTTTAATGTCTACATTATAAGGTACTACCTCTGTACAAAATATAAGAAGTTTTTGTAAGCCAAGCTAGCCTACAAAAGCGTATTCTATTTTTATACAGTAGGAGTATGTTTTAGATGCTCTTAACAATGTGAATGTCTGATGGTGATTCAATTTTAGGCTTTAGACTTTGAATGTAACGCCCCGGATGTAACATTCCATAATTGTAACTCCAACTCTTGCCATTTCCGGCTATGTGATATGTTATACCTTTCGTGGTGGGTGTTGTCCTCATTTTTGCAGTTTTTTCATGTCATGCATTTCATCTCATGTCATCATGTGCATCTCATTTGCATTCATGTTCGCCTCATGCATCCGGTCATTTTCCCCGTTCTCCGTTTCGTAATCCAACACTCACCCATGCACCCATTGCACCCCTCGGGTCTCGTTTTGTGAGCGGGAGAAAAACGTTCTCGGAATGGGATGAGATTTTTCGAGTGGCCTTGTGTAACGCCCTCGATGCGGCTATTTCTCCTATGTGTCGAAGCACGACTTAGAGGCATAACCGCATTGAAAGCAATGTCGCAAGTGAGGTAATCTTCACACAACCCATGTAATACATAAGGGAAAGAGAAACATAGTTGGCTTACAATCGCCACTTCACACAATTACATGAATAAAGCATTACATCATCCAGATACAATCAAGGTCCGACTACGGAACCAAAATAAAAGAAGACTACCCCAAAAGCTACACATATCCCCGATCGACCCCAACTGGGCTCCACTACTACTGATCAACTAGAACGAAACAACACAAAGGACAAGATCTTCATCGAGCTCCTCCTTGAGCTTGGTTGCATCATCTTACACGGTTCAATGGCACCTGCAAGCTGGTTTTGAAAGTATCTGTGAGTCACGGGGACTCAGCAATCTCACACCCTCGCGATCAAGACTATTTAAGCTTATGGGTAAGTAAAAGGTATGAGGTGGAGCTGCAGCAAGCGACTAGCACATATGGTGGCTAACATACGCAAATGAGAGCGAGAAGAGAAGGCAAAGCACGATCGAGAAAACTATGATCAAGAAGTGATCCTAGAACAACCTACGTCAAGCATAACTCCAACACCGTGTTCACTTCCCGGACACCGCCGGAAAGAGACCATCACGGTTACACACGCGGTTGGTGCATTTTAATTAAGATCAACTTCAGGTTTTCTACAACCGGACATTAACAAATTCCCATCTGCCCATAACTGCGGGCACGGCTTTCGAAAGTTCAAATCCCTGCAGGGGTGTCCCAACTTAGCCCATCACAAGCTCTCACGGTCAATGAAGGATATTCCTTCTAGCGGGAAGACACGATCAGGCTCGGAATCCCAGTTACAAGACATCCTCGACAATGGTAAAACAAGTCCAGCAACACCGCCCGAATGTGCCGACAAATCCCGATAGGAGCTGCACATATCTCGTTCTCAGGGCACACTCAGATGAGCAGTCCGTACAACTAAAACCAGCCCTCGAGTTTCCCCAAGGTGGCGCTGCAAGGGGCTCTAGTTTGGACCAACACTCAGAGGAGCACTGGCCCGGGGGGGTTAAAATAATGATGACCCTTGAGTCTGCAGAACCCAAGGGAAAGAAAAGGCTAGGTGGCAAATGGTAAAACCAATGTTGGGCATTGCTGGAGGAGTTTTATTCAAGGCGAACTGTCAAGGGGTTCCCATTATAACCCAACCGCGTATGGAACGCAAAATCCGGGAACATAACACCGATATGACGGAAACTAGGGCGGCAAGAGTGGAACAAAACACCAGGCATAAGGCCGAGCCTTCCACCCTTTACCAAGTATATAGATGCATTAATTAAATAAGATATATTGTGATATCCCAACAAGTAAACATGTTCCAACAAGGAACAACATCTCCATGTTCCAACAAGGAACAAACTTCAATCTTCACCTGCAACTAACAATGCTATAAGAGGGGCTGAGCAAAGCGGTAACATAGCCAAACAACGGTTTGCTAGGACAAGGTGGGTTAGAGGCTTGGTTCAACAATATGGGAGGCATGATAAGCAAGTGGTAGGTATCGCAGCATAGGCATAGCAAAAGAGCGAGCAACTAGCAAGCAAAGATAGAAGTGATTTCGAGGGTATGGTCATCTTGCCTGAAATCCCGCAAGGAAGAAGAACGAGTCCATGAAGAAGTCAAACGGACGTAGTCGAACGGGTCCTCACAAACATGACGTTACCGGAACCAACCCAAAGAAGCAAACACCGGAAAGAAACACAACATAGTAAACAACCAAGCATAAACATGGCATGCTGCACAACCAAGTATGATGCATGTTCGGTTTAATGAAGCATGGCATGGCAAAGTGCACAAACAAACCCTACAAATTAAGTGAAGCTCAACATGCAACTCCGTTGCATATTGACGAAACACCACATCAATTATTTAGTTCTCTCTCGGTTATGTACTCAACAATATTAAATGTTGGTTAACATGACAAGAGGTGAAGCGTAACAAAACTATACCATCTAAACAATTTAAATGGGGCCGGATATAACAAATAACGAATCCGGTAAATCCCCATATGCCTTAGTAATTTAAAGCAACAACAATTTTAAACATTTTAATTGTTGTTATTATGATGCGGATGACATGGACAAGTTTATGCAAAATTTACGAAAATGTTGACATGAGCATGTTATGAAGCATTTGTCATCGTGGTGGAAACGAAAGGGGTGCCATGGCAATGATAACGGGAAATGGTGCCACGACAACATTCCGGTTTCCGGTAACTCGATTGAGATGCCGGTGCAAAAGGAAAAGTGACGGGGCGTGTCATGCAAGGATGGTGGGGTGCTCCCGGATACCTGGTCCCCACGGGTTAGCGGCAAAAGAGGAGGCTCGAGCAAGTGACAACTCGGACACGGTGCAGACAACGGGTGCATCTCATACAACACATGCAAACGTTCTCGGACGGTCTTCTCGGGGTTATACCTTCGAAGCGTGCGTTATCAGAGGGGTTCAAGTTTAAAGCGGTGTAGGGGAAGTAGACGTTCTCGGGACGTTCGGTAGTGGAAGTAGGGGTACATGACGACGGTAGAGGTACTAGTGATCTTGGCGGTGGTAGTCGTTCACGTTCTTAGTTGCACAATTCTTCGTAGATGTTCGGGGTCATGGCGAGGAACTTGACGTCCACGGAGGCTTCGAGGGTCGACGGTAGTGGTACTCGTGACGGTAGTGGAACTTGACGTGGTATGGTCCACCGATCTTCGTGACGGTAGTCGTACATGCTCTGATGGTCGGGGTCGGTAGAGTTACTCACGGCGATAGGGGAAGTAGTGGTACACATCTCGCGTTTGTGCTACATGGATCACCGGCGACGGTAGATGTACATGGCAAAAGTAGTGATACTATGCGTCAAATGTCGTGGTTCTTGGGGTCTTTGGACTTTTCGGTCCCGTTCTTGCGACGGTAGTCGTTCGCGTTCGTTTGGGAGGTACTTGATGACTCCAACATCTTCGAGGGCGATGGTAGTTGTACACAGTCCACGAGACGTCGATTGTTTGGGGTCCGACTTGCGGGTCTTGCCGACATGAGTGGTACTTGATGTTTTGTGTAGACGAACTTGACGCATCCGAAGGTACTTGGTGAATCCCCGTAGTCGTGCACGGGTCGTAGAGGAAGCGTTTCGGCCTGTTCTAGTACGAGCATCCATATGGTCTTGCTGATGGTGTACTTGACGAGTACCATGGAGGCGGTTCGGTGCTGCCGGCAGCGGGAAGGTCCAGCGACGCAGCAAGATGGAGGCGTGCAGGCGGGAGCAGAGGAGAGGCAGAGGCGCCTGGCTCCGGTGAGGCTAGAGCTCATGGGGTGGCGGAGGCCATGGACGAAGGAGGGGAGACGGTTCAGCGGCAAGGATGATGCAGGGAAGGCGCACGGGGGAACCACAGCGAGGAGGAGAAGGGAGCAGGGGCGCGCGACTGGGGAAGGCAAGTAGGAAGGTCAGCGGGTGCCAGCGGCAGCGGCGGCTCGCCGGCCAATGGGGCGCCATGGCCGCCTGAAGCGGGAAGGTCAGCGGGTGCCAGCGGCCAGCGGCGGCTGCGCTATGTGGCGGAGCGAGACACGGGCTCCTGGCGTGATGCGGTTGGGAGAAGGACGAGGGAAGGAGAGGCGGCGAGCGTGCGGGACAGATCAAGGGAGATAGGGATCGGGGTGTGGGTCTCTCCTCTCCTGAGCGATGCCTGTGTGGCGGCGGTGGAAGGGAACGAGGAGGAGAAGGATCGAGAGGAGAGGGAGGACTGCGGCTGGGCCTCGCTAGCCTAGGGTTAGGAATAGCTGGGGCGGTTGGGCCTCGGTGCAACTGGGCTGCGCGGCTGGGCTGAGCCCCTGCACACACACTATTTCTCTCCTCCTAGACTATTCTCCCTGATTAACAAAAAAAGACAAAGAAAAAAATAAGAAAAGTAGAGAGAGATAGGAGAAGAATTTGAGCAGGGCGCCAATTTTCTTGGACTCGTAAAAAGGTGCTTCATCCAAGAAAAATACATTTGGCACCGCTTCGAAGGATTGCATTCGAACACATTTGAATGTGATTCAAATAATTTTGAATTATGAAAACATTTTTGGAGAGTCCAAAAATGTTCGGAATTTTTGTGGAGAACGGGAAAACAATGAAAGAAATTATGGGCAAAGTTTGGGGACCAAACTTGAAGTAGAAAAAAACACATGGAATTAGTTTGCAAGTGTGTTAGAATATTTACTATAGCTCCCTAAAGTATAGGGAGGATATGTTATAAAGAGAAATCACCATGTGAATTCCCTCGGTTTAAATGGACCGAAGATCCATACGATTTATTTAGTTGAGCTGGAAAGATTAAAGGCATGATGACATGATGCAATGCACATGATGAGTGCAATGAACCAAACAAATCACACGGTGAAAACCCGGAAATCATGGAAGTCATCTGAAGCTCCGGTCTTGGGGCGTTACACCTTGGTACATCACCGGTAGGCCGCCTGTCAAATTTCGTTTCATTTGGAGGTCGTTTGATGCCCCAACGGTTAACTGGGTTACCGCAAAAAACCCTCTCTCTTTGCAGCCCAGCACCCCTCCACAACAGCCCACTAGCCCATCTAAACCCCCTCCATGCTCTCCGTCATTGGATCACAGACGTGTGGGTGAAAACCTCACCTCATTTGGACTCTCCTAGCTCCCCCTACCTATAAATATGCCTCTCC
>NC_041380.1:99408693-99418610 GCF_002162155.2 Triticum dicoccoides
GTTCGCCTCCCGCCGTCGCCGCCCGCTCGCCAGCGCCTCCCGCCGCCCGCGCTCGCCGTCCCCCGCGCCGACCATCGCCTCGCCGCCGTGCGCCGCCCGCCGCCGGATGCCACCGCTCCGCCGTGCCGCCGCGCGACGCCGCCGCCTCATGCCCGAGTACCCCGCCGCACCTCACCGTCGACTTCGGCCAGATCCGGGTCGGCGCCGTCCGGATCCGGCGTCCTCGACCCGCCGGCGTCCTCCCCGCCAACTCCGGCCGCCGCCTCCCCCATCTCCGGCGAACTCCGGTGAACCTCGATTTCTGCGCGGGGAACCCTAGATCTGCGAGGTGGTTTTCTCACTAAGTCTCCAGATTTCCATCTCGTGTGCCCATCTTTGCCATGCCATATCTTCGTGGCCGTTTCTCCAATTTGCGCATATGATATATCGAAATGTTCATCTCGTGATGCTCTACATGCTAGTGTCATTTTCATGCATGTTACTGTCCATATTGATGCCCTAATCTTTATTGCAAAAGTGTTATATGATGTTGTCTACTGGAATTCATCATAACTTGCTAATTTGTCATTTTCATAGCATTTTGTGCGTGCATCCTTTGAGCATCATGTATACATGTTTTAGAGCACCTTCATGCCATCATTATAGTGGTGGAAGCCTTGTATTTTTATGAGCTGTGCGGTGACTAGCACAAGCATGCAAAGTAGGCCACATGATGTTGTTGATTCCAGACACTTAGTTTTTCTGCCAAGTCCTTTCCTGTTACAATATGTTGCTATGTTGACTTGTTGCCACAAGTAGATCCATGCATATTTTGAGGAAGTTCAGTAAGAGTTTTTTGAAGATATGGTTATGCTATATCCATTCAGGCCTCTGGTTGTAATTATGTAGTAGTGTAGCTTGTCATTACCATGCTCTATTTATGCTAAATGTTGTTGCTGGCAGATTGTTAACATGAAGTGCATTTTTGCCATCTGTTTTGCTAGTGATTCATGCACCCTATGAACTTGTGCTTGCCATGTTGAGCTTCATAAATGTGTCTTCTTACTGTTGGTTACCTTGTGATGCCATGAAATGCTCTGTGATGAGTGGCATGAGCTTGCAAAGTTGTCATCATGAATCTGTTTCTGCCATGCTATGTTTTTTACCAAGTCTGAAACTGTTCATATCACTTGCCATGTTTGCATTCAAGCACCATCTTTTCTGTGCATCTTTGGCTAAAGTTTAGTAAGGGACTTTTGTTCATTGCCTTTAGTACTAGCGTGCCATGCTCTTGTTTGCCATGTTATGATGTTGTAGCATGTTGTTTGGTAGCTCTAAACATTGCTACCCGATGATGTTTATGCCATGTTTAGTATTTTCACTAAAGTCTGTGAAACTGTTATCATTTGCATTTTTGCCATGCTGTTTTAGGCTTGTTCTAGTGAGTTCTAGCAGGAGCTCAGTGTTCATGATTTGTAGAGCTTCACTTGTACTTTACTGCCATGTGCTTTGTTGCTATGTTGGAGTGTCGTAGCATAGTTTCATGATGCATCTTAAGTGCTATGATGTTGTTAAGCGCAGTTTTGCATCGTTCTTGTTTTGCATGTCATTTGCAAACCGTGCATCTGTTTTTGTTGATATTTATATTTATATCGATTTCGACCGGAATCACTCCATCTTTCCAGTGGCATGCTTGGTTTGCCAAGTTGATGCAATGATCATCTTTTTTCCTTCTGGAGTACCATATGCAGTGCATGTTGTACCTTGCATTCCATGCCATGTCTTGCATCATGTTGCTCGTGCATTGCACCGTGAATCCATGATTGATTTTTGTTCCATTGCTTGTGTTCTTGCTTTGGGTAGAGCCGGGAGACGAGTTCATGAATGAGTATCCTGTTGAGTATGTTTACGAGGAGCAAGCTTTCGACAACCCTGAGAACTTTGCAGCCAAGATGATCATTACCCCTGATATCACTTCTATCTTTGCTTGCTAGTTGTTCGTTCTATCGCTATGTCACACTACCTACCACTTGTTTATCATGCCTCCCATATTGCCATGTCAAGCCTCTAACCCACCTTCCTAGCAAACCGTTGTTTGGCTATGTTACCGCTTTTGCTCAGCCCCTCTTATAGCGTTGCTAGTTGCAGGTGCAGAGCAGGATGTTCCATGTTGGAACATGGATATGTTGGGATATCACATTATCTCTTATTTTAATTAATGCATCTATATACTTGGCAAAGGGTGGAAGGCTTGGCCTTTTGCTCGGTGTTTGGTTCCACTCTTGCCGCCCTAGTTTCTGTCATACCGGTGTTATGTTCCATGATTTTGCGTTCCTTACGCGGTTGGGGTTATGGGACCCCCTTGACAGTTCGCTTTGAATAAAACTCCTCCAGCAAGGCCCAACCTTGGTTTTAACATTTGCCTAATAACAACTAAAATTTTCCTAGGGAGTAATTAACCCGAGGATAATCTTAATTCAAGACCCCTCCCCCCCCCCCGGGGCCAGTGCTCCTCTGAGTGTTGGTCCGAACCGAGCAGCCTGCGGGGCCACCTCGGGGAAACTCGAGGGTTGGTTTTACTTGTAGCTTGTCCCATCTGATGTGCCCTGAGAACGAGATATGTGCAACTCATATCGGGATTTGTTGGCACATCGGGCGGTCTTGCTGGTCTTGTTTTACCATTGTTGAAATGTCTTGTAACCGGGATTCCGAGACTGATTGAGTTATTTCGGGAGAAGGAATATCCTTCATTGATCATGAGAGCTTGTGATGGGCTAAGTTGGGACACCCCTACAGGGTATAAACTTTCAAGAGTTGTGCCCGCGGTTATGTGGCAGATGGGAATTTTTTAATATCCGGTTGTAGAGAACTTGACACTTGACTTAATTAAAATGCATCAACCGCGTGTGTAACCGTGATGGTCTCTTTTCGATGGAGTCCGGGAAGTGAACACGGTTGGGTGATGTTTGAACGTAAGTAGTTCAGGATCACTTATTGATCACTTCTAGTTTACGACCATTGCGTAGTTTCTCATCTTACTCTTGTACTCATATGTTAGCCACCATATTTGCTTAGCGCTTGCTGCAACTCCACCTCATAACCACATCCTACCCATAAGCTTAAATAGTCTTAATCTCGTGGGTTTTGAGATTGCTGAGTCCTCGTGACTCACAGATACTACCAAAAAAGTTGCAAGTATCGATGATAACAGTGCAGGTGATGCCACCGAACTCAAGTGGGAGTTCGACGAGGACCTTGGTTGTTACTATGTGTCTTTTCCGGATGATCGGTAGTGGTGCCCAGTTGGGACGATCGGGAACTAGCATTTGGGGTTGTCTTCTTTTCATTTGGATCCGTCCGTAGTCGGACCATGTGTGTACTCTGAATGATGTATGATGTATTTGATCATTGTGTGACGTGGCGATTGTAAGCCAACTTTTTATCTATCCTTGTTCATTACATGGGATTGTGTGAAGATGACCCTTCTTGCGACAAAACCAAAATGCGGTTATGCCTCTAAGTCGTGCCTCGACACGTGGGAGATATAGTCGCATCTTGGGCGTTACAAGTTGGTAATCAGAGCCATCCCCGACTTAGGAGCCCCCTGCTTGATCGAATCGCTGACGTTGTTGAGTCTAGAACAAAAATGTTTTTAGTCTTAGGATTATCTATATCAGAGAGTAGGATTCTTTTTACTCCTCATCCCCCTTCGTCGCTCTGGTGAGGCCTCCTGACGTAGATGTTTTGACTTTCCTCTCCTCATTTTCACTAAAAAATTAGGATCACGCGGGTATCTTGGGATCGTTCCGATATTCTTGTGACGAGAACATTGTTCTTGGTGCCTCCTGACATTTAGGGGTTGTGGCAGTGTCCCGGGGAGTTGAGCTCCGAGGTGTTGTCGTCACAATTTTATCGTTGCAGTTCATGAATACCTGAGTACACCGACATCGAAAATCTCTTTTATGCGGTTAGTGGTGAGATAACCTCGACGCCACCCAGTACTGGGGAGGGAATTCGGGAGTATCGCCACAGCTCGTATAACGGATGCTTTTCGAAGGTTGAGGTACACGATTTCCGGAGTTTTCTTGGTTATGTGTTGATAGATGGATACAGTTGGAGCGTAGGGCTTGTTAGTTTTGTGATATATATTGTGCCTCCCTGTATCCCCAACACCAGATTGCATAACCAGAAAGTTTTAGGAGTTTATAGGTGGGAATTCTAGTAGCTCTTAGTTATTCTCCCGACAGATAATTGGTATGTGATTGGGTAATCCTTACAACTTATTTTCTCCAGTCGTACCTTGTTGTTTCATTCATCAACCTTTATCTAAGTGGATTCTCACCTTAATGGTCGTGTAATGTTAACTTTGGAATTCATTCGTTAAATCTCTGTTCGAATGTTTATTGTGAAGACTATATGTTGAAATTTCTATCCGTTGATTCATCTTGTCTATCTGTCTATCATGGTTCTAACGGATGTCACCCTCTTCAGGATGGCTCCTCCAACGCGTCTGAATCCGGACCGCAATGATGGGGATCAGGTGAACCCTCCACCTTCGCCACCTCCTCCGCCTCCGGAGGCATGGCAAGCTGTCATGGCATCCACCAACACCAATACTTAGATGCTTTTGCAACTCTTGCAAGAGCGCAACCAAGGTCAAGGCAACCAAGGGAATCAAGGTCAAGGGCAATTCAACAATCAGCCTCAGTTTGGTACCCCAGCCAGTTTCTTGCAAATCAGCCAAAGTCTTTCAGCAATTGTGCCGAGGCCATGGACGCCGATGATTGGCTCGTGGACATCAGCAAGCATTTTGAATGTAGCAATGGCAGGCCTGAGGACTTCGTCAAGTTCGCTTCTTTTCATCTCAAGGACCAAGCGGCTGATTGGTATCAGCAATACAAAGATTCCAGAGGAGGTCGAGTGATTACCTGGACTGACTTCTGTCGGGACTTTAAAGCTCATCACATTCCTACAAGTGTTGCCGAGAGCAAGCGTGAGGAATTCCGCAATCTCAAGCAAGGAAGCATGTTCGTGTACCAATACAACATCCAGTTTCAGAAACTTGCTCGCTTCGCAAGGCAGGATGTTCCTGATGAAAAGAGCATGATCTATCACTTCAGGGGTGGCCTCAGAGAGGATCTGCAGTTAGCGCTCGTTCTTGTTGAGCCTACTCAGTTCGATCAGTTCTATAACATGGCCCTCAAGTAAGAAGGTGCTCAGCTCAAGTGTGAGGCTTCAAAGAATAGAATCAGGGATGTAGTTCAATCGTCTTCTTCCTCTCAAGTGGTAGCTAAGCAACAGAAGTTCTGGCTTCCTCCGCCTCCTCCGTTTCGTCAGCCCTACCAGCAGAAGAACAAAGGTGGACATGGATCTTCCCACCCACCCAACCCAGGCTATCAGAACATGCCTCAGACTCAAGCTCCGAGGACAGGTGCTCCTCCTTATCATCGTCCGCTCTCAGAGGTTACTTGCAACAAGTGTCAGCAGAAAGGTCACTATGCAAACAAGTGCTTCAACCAAAGGCGTCTTCTGCCTCCTCCTCCTGTGAGGTCTTCAAGCAATGTAGTGGTCAAGCATAATCCCAAGTCTGCAAGGGTGAACATGATGAATGCAGCTCAAGAAGAGGATTCTTCAGAAGTGATAATGGGTAATCTTCCAATTAATGATATTCCTGCAAAAGTCTTATTTGATTCTGGTGCATCGCATTCTTTCATGTCATATCCATTTGCATCGAAGCACAATTTTGACACAAAGGCATTACCTAAAGCATTGCAAGTTGTTTCTCCGGCTAAGCGTTGGAGCTCTAGTATGTTGGTTCCGAATGTCGGTATCAAGATGGGCAACTATAAATTCCTGCCTTCCCCAGTTGTTCTCGGCGACTCGGATATTGATCTAACTCTGGGCATGGATTGGCTTTCTAAGCACAAGGCATTCCTTGATTGTGCTGCCAGGGAAATTAAATTGACACACTCTTCTGAGATGTGATCATCTATGTTGCTCGTGATGAAACCATTCGGTTGTTTTCCCTCAATTAGAAGGGCGAGTTAGACGTTATTTCTCATATTCCAGTTGTTTGTGAGTACCAAGATGTCTTTCCCTCAATTAAATTGACACACTCTTTTGAGATGTGATCATCTATGCTGCTCATGACGAAACCATTCGGTTGTTTTCCCTCAATTAGAAGGGCGAGTTAGACGCTATTTCTCAGATTCTAGTTTTTTGTGAGTACCAAGATGTCTTTCTAGAAGAGCTTCCGGGTGTGCCTCCTCACCAGCCAGTCGAGTTCGTTATCGATCTTGAGCCCAGTACTGAACCCGTTTGCAAGAGTCCATACAAGCTTGGACCAAAGGAGCTGAAAGAATTGAAGAAACAGCTCGATGAACAAGAGCGTCTGGGTTTGATCAGACCGAGTTCAACTCCGTGGGGTTGTGGTGTTATTTTTGTCCAGAAGAAGGATGTCACGGACCGACTTTGCATCGATTACCGTCCATTGAACAAGAAGACAATCAAGAACAAGTACCCACTTCCCAACATCAATGAGCTATTCGCACAACTCAAAGGTGCAAAGGTGTTTTCCAAGCTTGACCTCCATATGGGTTATCATCAGATTCGCATTCCTGAAGAAGATATCCCCAAGACAGCACTTAGAACAAGCTTTGGTTCTTATGAATATACTGTCATGTCTTTCGACCTTGTCAATACCCCTCCAACATTCTCTCATATGATGAACTTCATCTTCAACACCTACACAAATGAATTCGTCCTGGTGTATCTCGATGATATCTTGGTGTTCTTGAAGAATAAGAAGGATCATGCCAAACATTTGTGATTGGTGCTCGACAAGCTCAGAGAGTATCAATTCTATGTGAAGTTTTCCAAATGTGAGTTTTGGCTTGATGAAGTTTTTTACCTTGGCCACATCATCTTCGCCAAGGGCATTACTGTTAATCCGGAGAAGTTTTCTGCAATTGTGAATTGGGAGCCTCCTCAGAATGTCAAGCAGCTCTGCAGTTTCCTTGGGCTTGCAAGCTATTGCCGAAGATTCGTTGAGAACTTCTCAAAGATTGCAAAGCATCTTTCCAACCTCCTACAGAAGCATGTCAAGTATTCCTGGACTCCTGAGTGATGTTGCTTTCAACACTCTCGAAGAGAAACTCGTCATAGCTCCTGTCCTAACTCCTCCTGATGAGTCCAAGCCTTTCAAAGTTTTATGTGATGCCTCGTTGCAAGGTCTTGGTGTCGTGTTAATGCAAGAGAAGAAAGTTGTGGCTTATACTTCTCGTCAGTTGAAGCCCAACGAAAGGAACTACCCCACTCACGATCTTGAGTTGGCGGCAGTTGTCCATGCATTAATAACATGGAGACATCTCATGTTGGGAAGGCAAGTGGACATTTTCACCGATCACAAGAGCATCAAATATATGTTCACTCAACCCAACCTCAACCTCCGCCAAACTTGTTGGGTCGAAATGATTCAAGAGTACAATCCAAGTATTGAATATACTCCAGGCAAGGCCAATGTGATTGCAGATGCTTTGAGCAGAAAGACTTACTGCAACAGCTTAATTCTCAAGCCATTCCAACCGGATCTTTGTGAAGCTTTCCGCAAGCTTAACCTCCAAGTTGTTCCTCGAGGTTTTCTTGCCAACCTTCAAGTCGCTACAACTTTGGAAGATCAAATTCGTGAGGCACAACTCCTTGATACCATGGTGAAGAAGGTGAAACACGGTATCGCCAAGGGCTTACCCAAATACAAGTGCTATCGCATTGATGACAGAGACACTTTGTTCTTCGAGGACCGGATCGTGGTTCCTAAAGGTGATCTAAGGAAGGTCATAATGAACGAAGCACACAATTCTCTCCTTTCCATTCATCCAGGCAGTTCGAAGATGTACCATGACCTCAAGCAATCGTATTGGTGGACTCGAATGAAGCAAGAAATTGCTCAATTCGTGAATGAATGTGATGTCTGTCGAAGAGTGAAAGCAGAACACCAACGACCAGCTGGTCTCCTCCAACCTCTTGCTATTCCAGAATGGAAGTTTGATCATATTGAAATGGACTTTGTCACTGGATTTCCCAAGTCCAAGCGTGGGAATGATGCTATCTTCATTGTCATCAACAAGCTTACAAAAGTGGATCATTTCCTTCCAATCAAAGAATCTATCACGGCAGCTCAGTTGGCTGAGCTATACACCTCCAGAATTGTCTTGTTGCACGGAATTCTGCAATTGATCTCTTCATACCGTGGAAGCATTTTCACTTCTAAGTTCTAGGACTCCTTCTAGAAGGCCATGGGCACCAACATTCGCTTCAGCACGGCTTTCCATCCTCAAACAAGTGGCCAAGTTGAGCAAGTCAATCAAATCCTCGAAGACATGCTTAGAGCTTGTATCATCTCTTTCGATATGAAGTGGGAAGATTGCCTCCCATATGCCGAGTTCTCCTACAACAACAACTTCCAAGCAAGTTCGGGCAAGGCCCCATTTGAAATTCTTTATGGCAGAAAGTGTCGTACTCCTCTCAATTGGTCCGAGACTGGTGACCACCAACTTCTTGGCAATGACTTGACCATAGAAGCTGAAGAAATGTGTAAAGTCATCCGTGAAAATCTCAAAGCCGCGTAGTCGCGCCAGAAGAGTTAATATGATAGCAAGCATCGTGACTTAGCTTTCGAGATCGGAGACCATGTCTACCTCTGTGTCTCTCCAATGAAAGGAACTCAACGCTTCGGTATCAAAGGGAAGCTTGCCCCGAGATACGTGGATCCTTTCAAGATCATTAGCAAAAGAGGCGACCTCGCCTGTCAACTTGAGCTCCCGTCCAACTTCGCAAATGTGCATGATGTGTTTCATGTGTCACAGCTTCGCAAGTGCTTCAAGACCCCCGAGCGCACTATCAACTTCGAAGAGATTTATCTCCAAGAAGATTTGTCTTATCATGAGCATCCTGTTGCCATTCTTGAAGAAACCGAGCGCAAAACTCGCAACAAGTTGATCAAATTCTTGAAAGTTAAGTGGTCTCACCATTCCGACCAAGAAGCCACCTGGGAGCGCGAGGATCACCTTCATTCTAAATATTCGGAGTTCTTTCAGTCCTAGATCTCAGGTCGAGATCCTCTTGTAGCGGTGGAGAGTTGTAACACCCTGGATGTAACATTCCATAATTGTAACTCCAACTCTTGCCATTTCCGGCTAGATATGTTATATCTTTCGTGGTTGGGTGTTGTCCTCATTTTTGCAGTTTGTTCATGTCATGCATTTCATCTCATGTCATCATGTGCATCTCATTTGCATTCGTGTTTGTCTCATGCATCCGGTCATTTTCCCTGTTGTCCGTTTCGGAATCCGACACTCACACATGCACCCGTTGCACCCCTCAGATCTCATTTCGTGAGCGGGAGAAAAATGTTCTCGGAATGGGCCGAGATTTGTCGAGTGGCCTTGGTACATCACCGGTAGGCCGCCTGTCAAATTTCATTCCATTTGGAGGTCGTTTGATGCCCCAACGGTTAACCAGGTTACCGCAAAAGCCCCTCTCTCTTTGCAGCCCAGCACCCCTCTACAACAGCCCACTGGCCCATCTAAACCCCCTCCATGCTCTCTGTCGTTGGATCACGATCGTGTGGGCAAAAACGGCACCTCATTTGGACTCTCCAAGCTCCCCCTACCTATAAATATGCCTCTTCCCCCGAAATTCTCGGTCCAAACCCTAAGCTCCACCATCCTCTGTGCCGGACACGT
This sequence comes from Triticum dicoccoides, assembly GCF_002162155.2. Lineage (NCBI taxonomy): Eukaryota > Viridiplantae > Streptophyta > Magnoliopsida > Poales > Poaceae > Triticum > Triticum dicoccoides. The sequence continues at coordinate 99,418,416 of NC_041380.1, forward strand.
CCGGACGGCACCGGACGCGTCCGTCGCCACGCCAAGACCAACTCGCACGCACCACGTGTCAGCCGGTCGCCTCTCCACCGCACCCCGCCGCCGGCCCACCGCGGCCCATCGCGGGCCCCCCGGCCCGTTCGCCTCCCGCTGCCGCCGCCCACTCATCCAGCGCCTCCCACCGCCCGCGCTCGCCGTCCCCCGTGC